>NC_041718.1:20784195-20889195 GCF_900700375.1 Denticeps clupeoides | reverse complement strand
GGTGGTGGTGAACTATGAACCAGAAGACCCGGGTTCAAACCCCACTTACTACCATCGTGTCCCTGAGCAGGACACTTAACCCTGAGTGTCTCCAGGGGGGGACTGTCCCTGTAACTACTGACTGTAAGTCGCTCTGGATAAGGGCATCTGGTAAACGCTGTAAATGTAAATGACTGGGCGTGGTTTAAAGGGTCTACTGTACCGAATTCGTCCTCAGACGAAATGGAAATTGGGCGGTCTGAAGCGAAGTGAATCAGGCGGGCTTTATGCGTAGTCTAGCGCGCGAGGAAGCGGATCCGTAATCGGACGGTTGTGGGTTCGAATCCCAGACTGGCACTGAGGTCCCCTCAGCGTCCCGACACACTGCGCTCGCAGATTCCAAATGAACTGATATGAACTTGATTTCATCGCATCGTTTGATTTCAGCAAAGAAAAAGCGCAAAAACATACACAAAAGACGCATGGGAAGGGCAGCTGGCTTCCCTTATGCTTCTTTTGTGTATGTTTCTTTGCTCATAAAACGAAATATTTGAGATAAAATACAACTGCGTTTCTAAGTGCATCAAACTGTGACGCCCAAGGGCCCAAAAAGGTGTCCCCTCAAGTTCCACATGGCAATTAATTACGAAGGACTCCTACATGATCACGAGCACATGATGGGTGTCCCCGTACCCCTGGGGACATCCGCGGGGGGCCCCGCCAGCGGAGAAAATACCAGAATAAGATAAAGATAAAGTGAAGTGATTGCAATACACGGCAGCACAGCACACGGTGACACAGTGAAACGTGTCCTCTGTATTTAACCATCACCCTTGGTGAGCAGTGGGCAGCCATGACAGGCGCCCGGGGAGCAGTGTGTGGGGACGGTGCTTTGCTCGGTGGCACCTCAGTGGCACCTTGGCGGATCGGGACTCGAACCGGCAACCTTCTGACTACGGGGGGCACTTCCTTAACCGCTAGGCCACCAGTGGCCCTAGAAGGTGGCGTTAATATCAGGTACGTCCGGGCGAGCGCATAGCGCCCTTCAAACATCCACAGCCTCACAGCAACCGATCTCCACTCCGACCAGAGGATGCGAAAGCTGCCGTTGCCATGGAAACGTCATCGCTTTCAAGCCAGAGACCGGGGTCTCTTCAAGGCCGCACCGTCTCCCGGAGACCACTTGTGCGCTTTTTCTTGGCTTGGTGTGGGGACCACGGACGGGGCAGGATTAGTTCCTACTCAGGCGGAGCTCTGCGCCCCGATGGTGGTAAATGCAAACAGGGACAGGACAGATAAACGTCACAGGTGTGGACATACCTGCATCTCCAGTTCGCTGCAGCACAACACGTTTTATTTATACGGGACACAAACGCCCCAGATTTCAAACATTTAGAAGGGTGGTAGTGGCCTAGTGGGGTAACACACTCGCCTATGAACCAGAAGACCCGGGTTCGAATCCCACTTACTACCATTGTGTCCCTGAACAAGACACTTAACCCTGAGTGTCTCCAGGGGGGGACTGTCCCTGTTACTACTGACTGTTAGACGTCTGGTAAATGTAAATGTAAACATTGATGGGACATTGATTGACCTGCAGCGAGAACGTTCCAGAAGTTCCTCGCTTTCATTAAAAACAATGACATGATGTGTGTAGGGAAATGACTGAAATACAGTATTATTACTGTATTATTATCATTATTCCTTCTTCTCCCACGTGAACACTACAGACACTTTCACTGTTGATTCATCAGTATTTTTTTACTCGTTTTACTCGTGAAGTCCATTTACTGAGCAGTTTAACCATCAACTTCACAAAGTGTTACTGCTACGCTTCAAGCCGGTTCATCACCGTGCAACATCTGCCATTTCTCCGCCAAATGTTCTACACAGGAGATAAAATAGACGTGCATGCACCTGCCCAACATGTCTGGGGCGCTGCATGTTAACTGCAGGTCCACTCGTGGTTTAACGTCTGGTGCAACACGTGCCATCTCTGGTGGGGTTTTACGCACGATTACGCAGCGGAACCGGGAGAGATGGGCGAGTGGCGCACGGAGCTGGAGGGTCCCTACCTCGGATCGCGGCGGCGGCGGCGGTCCCCGGTCCTTTGTCTGAGGAGGCCGGCGTGGGCTCGTCCCCCTCGAACAGCTGGTTGACTTCGCCCTGGACGCCGTCGCTCCCGGAGGAGCTGGTCACCGTGAACCGCTGGCTCATGGTGTCGGGCGCGGCCGGAGGGATTCGGGTGGCAGGACGCCGAGGCTCCGTCCACATGCAGGGTGACGCGCCGGCTGTCGCCTGATGTGACAGTCTGGGTCGCGGTCGGCGCATCAACCGGTGTGCGGCGCGTCGGGCGGCGCGTCTGGGTCCTAACGCCGGGCGGCGCGGAACCGGTTTAGATATCAACTCAAAGTCAAATTTTAATTTGTCACATTCACAGTCATACACGGTATGATATGCAGTGAAATGCTTTAGCGACTACTGCAGACCACAGTATTGCAAATATTGCAAGTAAACAGTGAACCAATATGCAAATATTGCAAACATAACCAAATATTACACTTTTATGTCTTTAACATAACATATGAGTAACAGGTAGGGTGAAGGTGTGCAAATCAATGTGTAAAGATAAAAAAATTTGATTTTGTGCAAAGGCTAAAAGAGCAGAGATTTTGTGCAAATTGATTTTATTCAAAGTGATTTTGTGCAAAGAGTCCAGAGTGATTGAAGGTGAAAGTGCTGGAGTGTATTGGAGTTCTATGTAGTGTTGATGTTGAGAGCTTGGACAGCCTGCGGGAAGAAGCTCCTCCTCATTCTCTCTGTGATGGACTTCAGGGATCTGAAGCGTTTCCCTGATCGCAGCAGAGAGAAAAGTCCATTGTCGGGGTGGGTGAGGTCCTTCACTATCTTCCTGGCCCTGGTCCAGCACCGTTTGCTGTAGATGGATTGAAGGTCAGGGAACTTGGCACAGATGATTCGTTTGGCTGATGGAACCACCCTCTGTAGGGCTCACCTGTCCTGCATGGTCCTGAACCAGGTCGAGATGTTTCCCGTCAGGAAGTTTAGGCAGTCTAAAGTCCCTCAGGCGTCTGAGGTGGTAGAGACGCTGCCGGGCCTTTTTCACCACTGTGTTAATGTGACAGGACCATGACAGGTCCTGCTTGATGTTAACACCGAGGTAACGGAAGCTGTCCACTGTCTCCACTGGGCTCCTGTTGATGACAGGGGTCTGGTAGGTCCTCTCCTGCTTTGTACTGAAGTCCACTATTAACTCCTTTGTCTTGCTGACGTTCAGGGGAAGATTGTTCCTCTGGCACCAGTTCACCAGATTTCCAACCTCCTCCAGGTAGGCAGTCTCGTCGTTGTCAGAGATCAGGCCCACCACGACGGTGTCGTCAGCAAACTTGATGATGGTGGTGGAGTTAGTAGTGGCTGTACAGTCGTATGTGTACAGGGAGTACAGCAGGGGCTCAAAACACAGCCCTGGGGGGCTCCAGTGCTGAGGGTGATGGAGGCTGAGACATATCCGATACTCATCTCGGCAGAGCAACATTTACAGACATTTCTTTAAAAAAAAATTCCTGTTATTGTTTGTCTATAAAAGTCTCATAACAATGAATAATAATAATAATAATAATAACGGCATTCAACATCGTTAATTGAATTTTTAGAAATTAGTAGTTCCCACTGTATTAATGTGCCGCAGCGGAGAACTACTTTACTTGGCAGAATTTTTCATTTTGTCTGATCACATTTTAAATATGCGAGCGATGTAATTGCGTTGTAGCCGTTTTTATTATGATAAGTTGCACACTGCTGTCTAGTCATGACATATAAAGTAGGTGGTTACTAGAAGACAAGAGTCTGTGCTTCAGTTAGAGGTGTTAAAAATTAGTATAATCTGCAATTCAGTTTTTCTAGTAGTTCATGAACTTTGAACAACAACAAAAAAAAAGACAAAAGCATTACTATCACTGCAAATGTGCGGCAAAATATGAAGCTTCCTGCACTTTTATTTCACCTTTAATTTTATTTCTACATACCTGTCACATGGTCCTTCCCAAAGATCTGTGGGAGGATGAGGCGGGGCACACCTCTTCCTCACCCAGTTCGTCTGTGACCTTGAGGAGTGAGGTGGGTGGAATTGATGCTTTTATTTGTGCATTTCACGTGTAGTTTAAATGTAAATTTAGTAAATAATGTTAGTAATGTTTTGTTGAGTGGTTAGTTTGGCCTAGGCTGACCAGGTGTAGTATGTGCTGTGTGTGTAATGTGTTTAATGGCGTCCTTTTGTACAGTGATTGGAGCAGGGGAGTTGGCCAGAGCCTGATGGTTTTATTTTTTTATTATTTGTGACCAGAATGTATGTTTTACTTCATAGTTTTCCGTTTTTTTTTGCAGTTAGGCATTAAGTGTGGCTCGGGCCCTAACTTGTTACCCCGCGGGGAGTGAGTGAACGGAGCAGGAAAGTTCGCCAGAGGCTCGTTGTCCTGAATTTCCGTGCCATAACGAAGCAGGTTGAAGGGGTTAACAAATAAGACTGGAAACATGCAACCAAAGAGTAAGTCTCTTTCGGCTTTAAGCTTTAGGTCTAAAGGAAATAAATCTATTGTTTGAACTTTCCTCTTGCTGTCATTTCCCCGACAGTGCACGCGGTGATCAGGCGGTACAGGTCCTCCGACCGGGACCCCGTCCGGAGGCTTTTTGTAGACGTGCACCACGAGCACATCAAGCCAGCCTTCACCAGAGCCATGAGCATGCCCCTGCACATCACGGCGACCGTGCTTCTGGCCGGGGTCGGCTATGCGGCTGCACTACTGGCCCCCGCTGCCTGGGTGGGGATGGTGTACTGCTGCTGCCGTGAGTATTATGCCGGGTACGTCAGAGAGAAGTTGCAGACGGACATGAAGGACATACAGAAAAGTTTCCTCAGCTCTCCAGACAGCTGCTTCTGGGTGGCGGAGGCTCGGGTGAACGGGAGGTCAGAGGTCATGGGAATGGTGGCAGTGGAGGCCAAGAGGGAGGCCGGCGGGGAGAGGTGCGGAGAATTGTTTCGGATGAACGTGTCGCCGGCAGCCCGCCGGACCGGGCTCGGGTCGCGGCTCACCCAGACGGCCATCGACTTCTGTAAGGAACGCGGGTTCTCAAAGGTCGTCCTGCAAACGAGTTCTACGCAGGAAGCCGCTGTGGCTTTGTACCGTAAAACCGGCTTCACCGTCACGGATGTGTACTATGTGGTATGGTTTGGAAAAATTATTGGAGTGACTAGAATATGTATGGAGCACGAATTATAATATTGTTAACTGAACTGTCACAATTTGAAACAAAACTTTCATGAAATACATTTATGGTCACCATTTTGGAATTTTAAAACAACACAAATTTACATTTACAGTATTTACCAGACGCCCTTATGAAGGCGACTTACAATCAGTAGTTACAGGGACAGTCCCCCCCTGGACACACTCAGGGTTAAGTGTCTTGCTCAGGGAGACGATGGTAGTAAGTGGGATTTGAACCTGGGTCTTCTGGTTCATAGGCGAGTGTCCTACACTGTAGCTGGACTACTACAATCTGCACTAGGCTACTACCACCTCAATAGAAAATCTGAATAAAATACATTTAAAAAAGCAAATCTTACTTTTAACATATTAATTACATAATAATAACACAATAACGTAATAATTAGCACGTTAAACTCCTCTGGTTGCTTGGCAAAGCATGAAGAAAATGACCTCCGCGCATTAATACACAATATGACTTGGATTGCTGTGACAGGTTGATGTGTAATGTCACTCAAGCCATTAGGTTTCTAAACCAGAGCTATTTGTTTTCAAAAATTGACTATAAATATATGGATATATGCTTCAAATGAAAGCATCAAATTGTTACGAGTTCATTGCAGCATTGTTGTAGTTATTTGAAGAGATATTTGTTAAACTTGCATAAGACACAGTTTGAAGATGGAATTGGAGAAAGAGTGCGCTGTTCTACTATAGACGTGCCGATGAATAACGAGGTTGAGATGGCCGAAGTGTTCTGACACGTCGTCATTCAGTAACCAAGATAAACTGGTAAATCAAGACTTCTCGTGGTGTCTCAGTAATTTTTTGTTGCGTCCCCATGCATGTGTCTTGAACTTTGCACAAAAATAAACCAAGCTGTTGATTCATTCTGAAGGCTAAGGGTTATGCTGTATACATCTTCTGTACAACATTTTCTAAAAATCTGTTAAATATTCATGGCCCTCCAACAGCTAGAGCAGAAATGGAATAAAAGTGGTGACCAATGGTACATGGAAGTTGGACTGTCCAACCAGTGTCCAACAAACATGACATAACAATATCTCTAATAAACCCATATAAATTTGGTCAAGAGGACATTAACTGAACCCCTGGACACAAAGCTGAGCCAACACCCCCCCATCTGAACTATGGCTCAACCGTTTCAGCTTTCTGGCTGCGTAGGAAGACGAACTGCCGTAACTTTTTCCACCGGAGGGCCAGCAAAGTGAAAGAAACCCGCTGCCCGTCACATTACCTCACAAAATGACCAGGCTGTTGACACTGTCGACACCCTCCTAGGCCCCCACGAGGTGGCCGATTATTAAAGGAACGGGTCTGCGGGGAGGCCACAGTGTGGCCGGGCTGGCCGAGCTGCTCCTGCGGTTTCTTCAAAGGTTCTTCGAATTCACCCAATTCAGTTACCTGTTGAGGACGAGCACCGCCATGGACACCACACTGCAAACCATGAGCGGATGGGAGGGAATAACTACGCCCCTTGCTGCACCCGGCAGACCCTCACTTTCCCTCCTCACGCACTTCCATTAATGTAGCGGTTGGCTATAGGTAGGTTGTCTGTTTTTGGTGGAAACTCACACTTTTGTTCTCCATTCATGTCCCCTGAGAAGGACACCATCTGGAGACATTTTGGATGGGACTGAAGAGTGAATGTGGGGGTCAGGGTTCACCATCCCAGCATCACTTGCTCCAGTTGCCTGGGTGGACCTGCTCCACCATGTGTCATGAATGCTTACATAAGGTGATCAGCTTCGCACAGACATGAAGGACACACAGAGAATTTATTTATACACCTGCTTCTGGGTAACTGAGGTACTGGTAAATGAGAGGTCGGAGGTCATGGGTTATGGAGGACCCGAAGAATGGGCAGTAGTTCTGGGTGACCTCGTCACCATCACCATTGGACAGGGTTTGTCCAGATGTGAAATGGACCTTGCTGTCTATTTTACATCTTTACATCATGCTGTCTTTAAAAATCACATCCTTGGTGAATGCACAGCTTTATGTGAATAAAATTAGGATCTAACAAAAAAAATTATATTCATATATAAAAAAATGTTTTTTACACCTAAATAGTGTAAATCATGAACCGAATCCAGTTGCCTGGCAACACACTAATAAAAGCAACACGACTAAGTTTAGTGTTCTGCTTTGGTTAGAAAATATCTCTTTTATCACTTTTATTTTTTTACTGCGTTGAAAATAATGTTCTTTTGTTGTAAAGCATGAGATTGTTCGATCTTTCCTGATGCCAAGTAACGTTGCAGTCCAGCGTCTCCGCCACGGAGACGTCGTGACGTCAGCGCCACGTTCCGCGCCGCTCGTTGGCTCCGCCAGGTGGCGCTAAAGCTCCAGGGCGGAAGTCGGAGCGGGAGGACGCCTTGAGGCGTTATAACGCGCCGTTATTGAATGCCTGCCGGAATCTCAGGTTAATTTGTGAACTGCGCGCATGTGACTCCCGAGTGCGGCCCTCGACCTTCTGAACCGCCATAAACCGAACCGCGGAGATCCGCAAAAAGCGGAATCTGGAGAAGAATTTGTCGGTTCCGCGACTCGGCGCTTGCACGGCAGACAGTAAGTCGTGTTATTATTTTTTTGCGGGCTCCGACGTGCATGCATTTACTTTAACAGCATTTACAGCATTTATCCAGAGTAGTTAAAGGGACAGTCCCCCCCTGGAGACACTCAGGGTTAAGTGTCCTGCTCAGGGACACGATGGTAGTAAGTGGGGTTCGAACCTGGGTCTTCTGGTTCATAGGCGAGTGTGTTACCCCCACTAGGCTACTACCACCCTATACGTGCATGCATTTCCTTTTTGCATTTCCCCGACAGTGCACGCGGTGATCAGGCGGTACAGGTCCTCCGACCGGGACCCTGTCCGGAGGCTGTTTGTAGGTGGGATCCAGGAGCACATCAAGCCAGCCTTCACCAGAGCCATGAGCATGCCCCTGCACATCACGGCGACCGTGCTTCTGGCCGGGGTCGGCTATGCGTGGGGTGGGGGGTCCCTTCTCCCTGCACTACTGGCCCCCGCTGCCTGGGTGGGGATGGTGTACTGCTGCTGCCGTGAGTTTTTCGCCGGGTACGTCAGAGAGAGGCTGCAGACGGACATGAAGGACGTACAGAAAAGTTTCCTCAGCTCTCCAGACAGCTGCTTCTGGGTGGCGGAGGCTCGGGTGAACGGGAGGTCAGAGGTCATGGGAATGGTGGCAGTGGAGGCCAAGAGGGAGGCCGGCGGGGAGAGGTTCGGAGAATTGTTCCGGATGATCGTGTCGCCGGCAGCCCGCCGGACCGGGCTCGGGTCGCGGCTGACCCAGACGGCCATCGACTTCTGTAAGGAACGCGGGTTCTCAAAGGTCGTCCTGCACACGAGTTCTACGCAGGAAGCCGCTGTGGCTTTGTACCGTAAAACCGGCTTCGCCGTCACGGATGTGCACTATCCGGTGTGGATTGCAAAACTGATCGGAGTGACTGTCCTGAGGATGGAGCACGAGTTGTAATTGGTCATCCATTTAGTAAGACAGGTTAGAAATATATTCACATGCACATTTGAGAACTCTAGAAGCTGTGCGGCATTATAAATGTACTGTTATTATAATCTGAACATGACAGATTACAAACATTTTTATGTAATTCATTTTTTTAAAGATAAACTTGAACGTTTCAAGTTTCATGACAACTTTTTATTACTCATTCTGGCAATAGTACTGCATTTATCGATTTATGGACATTAACAAATAAGTCATTTGCATATCATTTACATATTTTCTTTTACTGTACTCATATAATAAACAACCGCATTCCTACTGCAAACTGTTTCTTTATGTCACACTTGCTTACACACCACATGCTTTAGTTTTATGCTATTGTCTCTGCTTGGGACAGTGCTAGAAGCACGGTGGCGTGCACCTTCTGGTAGATGGCGTCACCCTCCAGAGTCTGGAATTTGAAGAAGCCCTCTCCGGTATCGCACATGCTGATGGGAAGAAATTATTTACCAACCAGAAATGATCATTATTATGATAGAAACAATATTATTAATATTAACAATAATGTTACTGTTATACATAACATATGTATGTTATATATATAGAGCTGTGTGTGTGTGTGTATATATAATATATATATATTATACTGTTATATTTATTATACTGTTTATATATATATATATAACATTTTCAGATATATATAACAGGGGTGTTAGAAATTACTGATACAGCAATATATCGCAATATTTACGTGGTGATATTGTATTGATACAGGGATATCAATATAAAATATAGCGATATTTTTGTGTACAACTTTCGTCCACCAGGTGGTGCTGTCGAGCGTTTTCTGCATCGAGGTCTGCAGAGAAGACTACAACCTCCACTCCTGTAGATAGCACCGTACAGCTGGGTATTTTGAATTACTGCTTGTCCTTTGGCATCGTGAAACATGACAGACCGATCACATCATTTTGTACATCGGCTCTGTTTTTATACAATATATTGTCTGGAACCCACACAAGTGGCTCAGGTAGTGCAGCTCATCCAGGATGGTACGTCAATGCGAGCTGTGGCAAGAAGGTTTGCTGTGTCTGTCAGCGAAGTGTCCAGAGCATGGAGGTGCTACCAGGAGACAGGCCAGTACATCAGGAGACGTGGAGGAGGCAACCCAGCAGCAGGACCGCTACCTCCGCCTGGATGCAATCCGGCAGAGACCTCATGGCCTGCTCAAACGTCCAGAAACAGACTTCACGATCGAGGTGTGAGGGCCCGACATCTGAGACGTGTGAGATTCTGGAGACATTGTGGAGAACGTTCTGCTCCTCCAGCATGACCGGTTTGGCAGCGGGTCAGTAATGGTAATTTGTTTGGGGGGCTGCACAGCCCTCCATGTGCTTGCCAGAGGTACCGAGATGAGATCCTCAGACACCTCGTGAGACCACATGCTCTAGACCTCAGTGTGTCAGCAGTTCCTGCAAGACGAAGGCATTGATGCTATGGACTGGCCCGCCCGTTCCCCAGACCTGAATCCAACTGAGCACATCTGGGACATCATGTCTCGGTCCATCCACCAACGCCACTGTACAGCACAGACTGTCCAAGGGTTGGCGGACGCTTTAGTCCAGGTCTGAGAGGAGATCCCTCAGGAGACCATCCGCCACCTCATCAGGAGCGTGTCCAGGCGTTGTAGGGAGGTCACCCATGGAGGCCACACCCACTACTGAGCCTCATTTTGACTTGTTTTAAGGACATTACATCAAAGTTGGTTCAGTTTCCACTTCCACTCCAAATCAAGACCTCCATGGTTCGATCATTTTGATCATTTTTGTGTGATTTTGTTGTCAGCACAAGTATTTACTAAGAATATTTCATTCATTCAGATCTAGGACGTCTTATTTTTGTGTCCCCTTCATTTTTTGGCCGCTGCCTGTATCATACTGGAACTTATTTTGGCCCGTCTGGATTAGTAGTAGGCTGAGACGCCAACGTCAGGCGCAGACCGTCCTGTTAACGGGCTGCGTGCTATTCTTGGAGCATGCCTGTGTTATTATGACTGCAGCAGAAAACAGGCCGCATGAATAAAGTGGATGTTAATGTAGGACCAGAACCGCGGCCTTTCCGCTTAATTATTCTAATGGAACAGAAATCGATTGCGCAGCCGCACGAGCAAACGGACTCTCTCGTAATCCGACGGCCCTACGGGCTTTTCATACTAATGAGTTTGAGTGGCGGGCGCCGCTTACCGTCCAGCCTCGAAGGAGAACCAGGTCTGGTCCCCACCGTAGCGCCGGAGGGATCTCAGGGGCCACGAGGCAACTTTCAGATGAGGTCTGAGAGCGTCCCACAGAGAAATGGCCTCGAGGCCGATCTGCAGGATGCATTCTCCATGTGTCCCCAGGCCGCGGCAGGGCATCAGGAACACGTGGAACCGCTCTGAGGGGCGATGGCGATGACATGAGCAAGGTACTGTCACGTCACAAAATGCGCGTCATATAAAACTGCGTCATTACGTATTACATTTACAGCATTTACCAGACGCCCGTATCCAGAGGGACTTACAATCAGTAGTTACAGGGACAGTCTCCCTGGAGACACTCAGGGTTAAGTGTCCTGCTCAGGGACACAATGGTAGTAAGTGGGGTTTGAACCTGGGTCCTCTGGTTTATAGGCGAGTGCATTACCCACTAGGCTACTACCACCAAAAAAATGTTTGAGGACACAAGATTACCGCACTGTTGCTTCGGGCCCCCAGACTGAAGGTCTCCACACGTAAAAATCTTCATTCGGTTCTGAACACATTCTCTGTACAGAGCCCTGTACCAATCCGCCGCGTCGGTTTCTGGATCGATTAAGCACAACGCGGGACAAATCAGGACAGTGAAGTCCTGTGCATCCAGTTCTCATTGGAATGAGTTACTTTGGCTTTCGCCTCGGCTACGTACCGCACTCAAAGTTCAAGGTCATTGCGGTGACGTCCCTGAAGGTCAAAGTCAAGCCGTGCTTCCGTTTCTGCTTCGGAGGTCGAGCTATGTTCTTCACGTGCGTTAGATCCGTCACCTACAGCAGCAAGTATCAGACGTACGTTTTGACAGGGATAGAAGATGAACTTTTTAAAACGGGATCTGGCGCGACTTGCCTTGTGGAGGGAATGGAAACTGGCCGCTCTTTCGTTGGGGAATCTTTCCAGTCTGCAGGGCCCTTTGCTGGATGCTTTCTTCAACACCAGCCAGCATCTCTGATACGTCTACAAGATTCAGGCAGAGGCTCATTCAATCGTTCTTATTAAAACCGCGTCTGAATATGCACGATTAGACCGAAAGCTCGTCCTAATGGAACTGACACGGAACGGATGCTGAACATAGAACGAGGACACAATCAGGCCACATTTAATACAACATAGAAGGTATCCGCACCAGGTGGAACCGGACGTGCAGTGCAGTGCAGACGCCGCTCTATTAGAAGAATATATTCAAGTTGCACTGTTACTAATGATTATCTGATATGCCAAATTACCAACTTTTAGAATTAGATTTAGACTTATACAGGTAAATTACAGCCATTAAACGGTGGGGAAATACAGACACCATCTAACAGCATCATGAATTTGTGGGGATCAAGTAATGATTGACACATTTTCATTGTAGATTAATTATTAACACTGTCATAAACAGAGCGAAACTCTGCTTACGTAGCCGTAGACATTTAACCTGCATACGCCCACAGTATTAAATGCTTCCCCTGGTTTACACATTAATTAGCACGGTTCCGTCCCAGTCTGTAGATCAGCTAGACCTCCATGCACACTCACACACGCACACACACACACACACACACACACACACACACACCAGATGTTGACTGAAGGACAGACTTGCCCAAAAGTGCCTGTTGCGAATCATCACATATCCTTGCTTAATGACATCATTAAAGTCGGCGTCCATCCCTGAGCGTGCGGATGCTGGGCTGATGTCCGCTCGCACGCTGCGGCTCCCTCTGTCCCCCTCTGTCCCCGCTACAGAGTCCCTTGGGGTTTTATTTTACAATAGAAAGACGTGTAATCCAGACGAGCGTGTATTTTCAGACGGGCATCACACCAGGGTATTTGGGAGGAGCGAGTCTTCCGCCACGGGAAGGAGCCCGTCCAGGGAATGTGTCCGCCCTTCAAAATAAGGCGTCTGCTTCATGCCACATATTCGTCCATCAGTTCGTTGTATTTCTGGATTGGCTTGGATTCTAACGGCAAATACGGCGTGCAAATAAAACCCCCCCCCCCATATCTGCACCACCTTCCTGTCGGGACCGTTCACACTCTCACCGGCTCCAGGCTTCCATTTTCGGCCCCGGCGGCCGCGGGCCCCGATTGGAGCAGGCACCCGGCGGCCCGGGCCAATTAAAGATGTGGTAACGATGTGCCGTCCCGGGCCCGGCCAGCATCAGCTTAGCCCGAGAACATTTTCCTGCCGAACTGCCGCCGTTCCCGGTCACGCCGGGGCCGGAGCGCGAATGACACTCATGCCGCCTAACAGCTGGACGCTGAAAATAACGGACCACCGGCTCCAATATATTTTCAGACCGGAGCGCGAAAAGTCCGGCACTCATTAAACCCCCATAATCCCTTTTCTTCCAGCACAAATCTGTTTGCTTGTTCCAGTCAGTATGAATTTGCCTTCACATTGCGCCAATATTGACTCATTCCAATTGTTTTGGGTGGAATACAAACAGCGATGAGGGGTGAGTGACACCCTGGAGCGGGGCCAAGGCAAAGAGACGTTGAGAAACGCGGGTTAAAGTTGCGGCGGCCCGCGTTATATCACTTGGCAGGCCTTCTGTGTGGCTTCGCTCAAAGCATCGGGTTCACGCGTTGTGAAATTCCAGAATGTGATGACATTAATGAAACTGTGTCACATCAACATCAGCTGACACCCACCCGGGACAACATTCGAAGTCGCTGAACTTGTGGCTACCGGGTAAACAGAATCTCATCATAAAAGCCCCGGCGGGTGCCGCAAGGCGCTAAACACACATCGGACAGACAAAGAAGGGCCGAGCTCGATTTAACATGAAGCGCTAACTTTTAATGTAACATGAACAATTTTTAACAATGTTTAACCTAAAGGTCGACTGGTAGGAGCAAAATCTGATATTCACTACGCACCATCCAGTTTCTTGTTTTGTTTTATTTATACAATTTTATAAATAATACAAATATAATAGTACAAATTTATACAATAAAGCATTTGTCTAATGGACAAAAGGGGTTTTATTGGTGTAATAATAGTCTGATAAAAAGCATATAAAAAATAATTTGTGACGTGATGTTCTGTGAAGCTCTCTTTTTTATTTCTTTTTTCCATTTCAGTCACATATGCTGCTTAATTAGCATATAGAAACACAACATTGGAACTGTATGAATAACTGCTACGAACGCTCCGATAATTCATGATGAAAATCCTGTTGTTTTTATGACCTTGATCTGCACGGTTGCACAATGAACTTTGGAACTTTCATTAGAAACGTTTTATTCTTTTTTTTTTATAGTTGACATGATGCATGGATGATATTATTAACCACACAAGTTGCAAATGAAAAATATTTATTGTCATATGTAATACATATAAATATATACTTTCAAAAGTGATATGTTACATCAAAAGGAATATGTTACATTTCTCCGTACATTTAAAAGGCTGTTTTAGTGTCATTTCATAGTGAATATAAGTTACATACATATTCATATATACTGTACATAGGCACATTATATGTAGACATAAATACTGAAATGAAAGGTTATTTTACAAATTAGCAATCAGACCATCAATGTGTAGGAATCATGCAGCTTGTGACATTGTGATCAACTAAATCGGTGATTTGTGGTTATATTGATTAAAATCATTATGTGTTGGTGGTTCTGAGGTATGTATACGAAGAGAAAATAGCAGCAGGATCTTCAGGCACTTCTCACCCACGTCACAGGACTCATGTGCACTGAGCAGAAAAGCAGAAGAAACGTTAGTCTTTACTCTTTACGACAGTACCCCAAACCCTTCATTCCTTATATAGAATATGATACAATGCATATCTCCCAATATATGTTCATTATTTAATGTTTAATGATTACTGCTACAATTTATTCTGCATTAAATCTTGAATATGGTGAATATGAAGATGATTGTACCTCATCGGCGGGTGAAAGCCACAGGAAGCTCACGACTCGGAACCAGGGTTCCAGAGTGGATAGCGTCGACTGGATCACTGTCGGTAGCCCGGATCTCATAATCCCGAACCAGCTGGAAAATGGAGTAAAAAGAGAGACAGAGAGAGACATGGTTGGTTCGGTAAAAGCGACTGGGCTCTAGGTTTACTCAAGGCCAGCACCTGGCTCGGGCCAAGGCTGCTCTTACCCAACACAAGGCCAGCTGCAGCTGAAGTTCTGCCAGGCGGCGGCCGATGCACATCCTCTTCCCGATGCCAAACGGCACGTGGCTGAACGGCCTGATCAAACTCTTCTCCTCCAGCCAGCGCTCGGGCTTGAACTGTTTGCCGTGGTCGAAGTATTCCTCGTTGGCTCCCAGCGCCTGGCTGTTTATCATCAGCACCGTCTGCGGAGGAAGGGGTTCGCCCGGCGTTAGAAACTCGGCCTCTCGGGGGCAGCAGAGTAAGCCGGCGGGAAACCTTACTTACTCCTTTGGGCAGATTATAGTCCCCCAGCACAGTGTCTTTGTCCAGAGTTCGGCTGGTGAATGGCACAGAGGGTGATATCCTGTAAACAGGGGGAAACAATGAGCCTTGTGCTGTGCGCGGGAACTCCTTGAACGTACGGTAGAGTGTGTAAGCCCTTAGGAATGAGGGACGTTATTATTGCCTTCCAGTCAAAGGCAGATAATCCCATGAAAACAGTGTAAACATTCCCAGCGCATGCCTTAGAATTATCCTCGGTCAACGTCTCCAACCTTTTCTTTGTGTCTGAATGGGTGATTGTTTTAGGGCTGCCCAGCCATGGCCGCTGGGGGGTAACTGGCTGTGGAATGCCCCTTGATCTCAGGGTTTTACCCTGGTTCAGACGGGGCCATATTAGGCGGTAAACAAGGCCGTACCTCATGGACTCCTTGAGGCAGGCTTTGAGGTAGGGCATGCTCTTGATGTGCTCAGCGCTGGGAGCGTGGCCCGCGGGCACCACCGTCCGGATCTCTTTGAGCAGCTTCTCTTGGGCGCGGGGGTTACGTGAGAGGTTGAATATAGCCCACAGCATGCTGTTGGCGGTCTGTCGTGTAGGTGAAAGGTGCGAGAGTTAGGTGAATTCACACTCAGTAATGACCCTCTACTTTGGACTGGTACCGACCGTCTCCACGCCCCCGATCTGGAGCTCGGTTATGGCGGCATAGAGCTCCTTCTTGGTCAGGTGACTGCGGTGGTAGATGTCACAGAGGAAGTCGTCGTCCTTGTCTTTGTCCAGTTTCTTGTCTATGTAGGTTTTGGCTGTATGAACAAGACAGGGTTTAAGTCTACGTTTATCCGTGACTTCCTGTGCGTATAATGCATTTTTACCTACAGCAAGGCACCTAAAGCGTTGCATTATGGGATCTGTAGTTTGTGTGTCATCAGTGCTTCATATCGCTGGGCCGTAATAATCGATCTTTAAATTAAATGATCTTGCGAGTTTGACACCCATGTGTTACGTCGTGCACCAATTGGCTGTAAAGGTACGTGATACGACCGCTCAGTATGTCTGCGTACGGAAGGTAAAATAATCGCACAATTGTACGTCTGGCACCACGTGTTACGTCGGGTTACGTCTATAAAAGCCACCGCGCATAAACAATATGTCTGCGCAGCCATATGAAGACGGAGATCTGTACCATGTCGTGCTAATGAAATAAATTAGCCATCAAATGGAGGCGTAAAATTACATTGTGCAATATGGGGTATAATTGAGCGCACAGCGGCTAAAATGATGGTACAGATACCATAACATTTACAGTATTTACCAGACGCCCTTATCCAGATCGACTTAACAATCAGTAGTTACAGGGACAGTCCGCCCCTGGAGACACTCAGGGTTAAGTGTCTTGCTCAGGGACACGATGGTAGTAAGTGGGGTTTGAACCTGGGTCTTCTGGTTCATAGGCTAGTGTGTTACCCACTAGGCTACTACCACCGAAATACGACAATGATCGTACGTCTAGCAAGAGTAAAGACTGCAGCGAAGCGCCGGACATGGCCGCTACTACAGACATTTGGCCGGGACAGACGCAGCAGCAGCAGCAGCAAGACGTGCTAACCCGCGGGTTCAACCAGTTTACTACGAGCGACGCACCCGGCGAGATCTCGCGAGATCCCCCATGCGAGCGACGCACCCGGCGAGATCTCGCGAGATCTCAGCGGGGCGACGAGCCGCTTATTTACCTGTGCTGAATATGCGGTCCCACGCCGCCGTGTGGTCCTGCCACGTTCTGGTGTTGAGAACCTTGTGAAGCTCCACCGGCGTCACCATCATTTTACCGAACGTGCTCATCATCTGCGGACCGAAAAGTGGGTTTACAACGACGACTGTTGCAGTAAACTGACCAATCAGCCTAAAATAAGGGTTCAGCGCGTAAATAAATCTGACCAATCAACGCGCAGCAAGAAACGCGCATAGGGCTCCGAGCAAGACATAATTAATTTATTAAATTCAAACATTAATTCCAATTATTTTATTTGTTTCCCATTTATTATTTTGTGTGATCTTTTTACATAATAATATTTCATTGAAAATAATATTTCATTGTATTACTTACTGTTTTGATTGCAGTAATAAAGTCCATCGCTTCTTTATTCACTTTCTCTTGTAGAAGTCCGAATCTCTTGTCGTAGAGAACGAAGCAAATGGCTACAATCGATAATATTGTATTGTAATAATCGTTAAAATAATAATGATTACGTTTTTTTGTATATACTGTATATGCTTACTTTCAAAAGACCACTTGTTCAACTCAAAGTACAAGTCATTGATCTGCCCGCTGTTGTTAACAGCTCCGATCCTCTCGATAAAGTCGAGCAGGACCTATAATTCGGAACAAATGAGTAGATTATTTTAAAAGAAGAAGAAGATCGATATCGCACCGCGATCGATTGGCGCAGAACTGACCTCATTGATTTTGCCATCAAGCTTCATCACCTCGCTCGGCTTCATCAGCTTCTGCTGGAATGCGCTCCGCATTCTCTGCCAGTCCCTGCCCTCCCTGGAAAGGTGCAGGAAAACGCGTCCGGTGAAGGCGACCATGGAGCAGCAGATTAAAAGCGGTTATAAATCGTATTTACAGAATGAGCAGCCCGTATGCCTCGTCCCGCAGGTCCCTGTAGGCTTTCCAGGGCTTGATCTCCAGCCGCTGCGGGTAGATGCTCTCTGCCCTGTACAGAGCTTCCAGGAGGCAGGGCGCCCCGATGTGGACCGACTCGAACGAGCCCAGCTTCATCCGGAAGATCTTGCCGAACTTCTTATGATAATCAATCTGGACGGAAAAATAAAAGAGAAAGAAATAGTTATGTTTCCGTCATAACGCATTACGATTGACGTTATTTTATGGTGAGCATGACGATGATGGTGATCTACCAGTGCCTCGTGCTGCCTCTTCAGCCCACCCTTCCGCAGCAGCTCGACCAGGCTCCCGACGACGGGCCAGCTGGTTGGACCTGGGATGGAGTCCAGGCTGTGGCCGTAGGGCGCAGCCTCCGCAGCATCCTTCGCCTCCAGCGCGCAGATGGAGGATGTTGGCTTGCAGTGCTGCAGCCCCACCGACTTCCTCTTCGCGAACTCGAGGATCCGCGGCGCCCTGCGGATCTGCGTCCTCATGGTCTCCTTCCCCAGAGCCGCGCAACGGCGGCCGCCATATATACCCGGCGCGGTGTTTATTCCCAGGGCGCACGGAACCAATCAGGAACCCGCGCTGCGCCCGCCATTCATTTATGGATCGCATGACCCCGCGTAGACCGAGGAAGCACCCTTCACCCCTCATAAATAAACACGGCCGAGGTGACGCGGTTCGCCACCCCCGGACTCCCGCCACTGGATGGCGCGTATTTCCTCCCCAGAGCAAACACGAGTGCTGCCACACTTCGCCAATCCGGGCAAATATTTGCCGGACGCACTCTCGCTCAACCCTGCACGCCCAGTCTTCTTTTCTTTTCCAAAAAAGGTAGATCCTGCAAGTAACCGGTGAGCATAATCACGGCTGTAGTGGTGCCGGTACCCTGGGCGAAGGTGTCAGGGTGCCCCCGGGCCTGGGGGTCGCTCACCTGTTAATCCCGGGTTTTACCGTCACTCGTGTCATCAAAGCGAGGGGCTAAAGCGGCCACACGAGTTCGTTCAGGCAGTTGACCGACTTCTCCTGGAGTGGAGAAGGTAACGCGGTATGGACATCGGTTGTATTTATGAAGTGGTGGTAAGACCGGACGTGGTGATAAGACCGGCCACTGATGACCGGGGCCGCCTAGATTATCCCGGTTCGAGCTCTCCGGCCGATAAAGGAGCCTATCTGCCTGAATGAAGGGCCATCAATGCCCTTGTCACGGGGTCTGCCAGCAAAGACACGCACCCCAAATCTCCCGCCTTCTTCATCTAGCGCTATTGATCCGCCACGAGTCTTTGGCAAACTTTTGATTCCGACCGGTGCATGAAATCAAAAACAAGATCTTACTCCAACAGGACTTCAACCCTGCTCTTCTAATGGGACTTTATTACATCATGGAGACCGGAGCAGTGAGGAGGAACTCGCTCTCGTATTGAAGTTAATTGCTAATGGCAGACATTGCACATAATAACGAAATTCTGTGCACATCTTTGGTGGCAAAACGGAACGGAAGTGTTGTCCCGGAAATGAAGATCCTTTCACTTAGGACTAAATCCTTAAAAAGAGAATCCTATTAATATACGTATGTGTGTGCGGTGACTAATCTGATGGTAAATCGGTTTTAAAACCAGGACCGATTGCAGCAAATGAAGAGGAATCTGGAATCTGAAGAGGAACCCCCCACCCCCCGTCTGGGAAGAAAAGTTGATGACTCAAGGCTGCCCTCGGCCTGACTGACGGGGCGGGGTTCACCGGGTTCAGCTATGACAGCTATGTGAAGGCTTCCCAACATCAAAGAGTGAAACGCGGATCACACGGAGTCGTTTTCACTCAGAGCCCTGTGCACATTGACACGTATTGACTCCGTTTTTTTTTTTTTTTTTTTTTTTTAAATCAGGCGCCCTGTTAATTAGCCGCGAACGCCCGGCCTGATCGGCCCACGTGCGTTGCCCCGGCGTTGCTCCAACGTTTCTCGGCACACTCGCTCAACGAGCAGGTACACCAGCGGTGCACCGGTTTTAATATATATCTTCTCCATGGCTGCCGCCGCCCAGGAAACCTCCACGAACTCGGTGAACTCGGTGAAGCTGTGGCCCCGTGTACGCGCTCGCGTACGTCCGCACCGTTTCAACTCCCTGTAGTTTCTATGCTGTAAACCTACGTTGCACAAAGCTGTGAGGCGCTGACGTGAAGGCGAAGGGAACGCTTTAGTACATTTAGTCTCCGGTTAGCGCATACAGTCGGCATACTCGCCTGCATTTTGCATACGTCATGTTTTTGAGCGGTAAAATCAATAGATCAGCAGGTGCAATCAATAATAGCTCCCTGCCGGGCTCCACGGGACGCTTCCAGAAGCACATTCGCTGGCCACGCCAGCCGGATTCGTGCATCTGAATCAGCCCTGTTATGTCTGTTCGTTGTGTGCATGCATCATTTTTTAATTCAAGGCTAAGTCGCGAGAACTAAGAGAGTTTTAGCCATTAAACACCACATGCGCAAGCGGTTTGCATCACCGAACGTGCATTTAAACACCTTTTACTAATCGTTCCCCCGAAGGCCTGGTCAGACTTGGTGTAGCTTCTCAGAAACATAATCCTACACATGTTAAATCTTGTTATTTCGTTTTGGGAATGCTACTAATTATTGTTAATCTCCAGATTCCACATGATTGGAGCAGGGGTTGGCTGGCCTGCTTCTTGATGATGAAACACCAGGCATGTTGCATGAGGCGAAGCACAAAGAGTCGTTTCCCCATCAATACGTGTATCTGCCTGTGTTCATTGTTCATTGCTGGAAAACCCAGGAGGATCATTACATGCCCGGAATTCATCTCCCGAGCTCCTGCTCTGTAGGCCACCTGCTCGGGTCACCTTGCCGGCACACTTCCAGGTCGATTGTTGGTGTAAACTTTATCCCAGAGCTTGTCACATTCACACCGTCGTCGCCATGACTTGACACTCGAATGTGCTTTTCGAGGTGATGTGATTGTCACTTGTGATACACAGCAGCACAGCACACGGTGCACACAGTGAAATGTGTCCTCTGCATTTAACCCATCACCCTTGGTGAGCAGTGGGCACCATGACAGGCACCTGGGGAGCAGTGTGTGGGGACGGTGCTTTGCTCGGTGACACCTTGGCGGATCGGGATTCGAACCGGCAACATTCTGATTACGGGGCCGCTTCCTTAACCGCTAGGCCACCACTGCCCCTTTTATTTTCAGTAGTGGAACGTGGAAGACGGAACACCTTCGATTTAAGATGATCTAACAACTGCAAACAGAGAAATTCTATCCAAAAAGGACAAATGGAGACATGAGACTATGGACAACACCCTGAAGCCGAAGAATCTTAACCAGGACCAGAGTTTGGCGTGCGAACCCCTGGTTTCATCCCGTTCGTCAGTGCTGTAGTCCCGGCACCACGCTGTGCTCCATTAATACCAGTTTACCATGATTTGATTGCCAGGCTTTTGGCCTGATTTTGCTTGTTTTCCTGCGGTTTTACGCTGCGGTTTATCTCAGGCCAGCTGGATGGACGTGCAGCAGCCTACGCATGTACGCCGAGCTCTGCCGAAACCCCCCAAATCTACCTGAGAAGCAGCCGCTCTGGCCTCTTCACCAGCCCCCTGCCAAGCAAACGGCACAAAGGTGGCCAGCGGGGCGGAGATGTAAATTTGGCGAGAGTGGAGTGGAGCCTGGTGGATAATGGGAGTCCCTGGCGAACTGAAAATAGCCGCACAATTTCTCTACAACAACAACCCGCCCGTCCAGGCGGCCGCTTGCCGCTCCGGCTCCTTCCGACCAATCCCATCGCAGGCCTGCTGCAGTCGTAAAAGTCATTTTTGACCGGGGCTCCTCCGCCAACTCTCTTTTTTCATTTTGGTGATATAACATGTTCCCAGAAGGCTCTGCTCAACCTCACCTATCGGCTTTTATATATCCCGTCGGCATCTGACAGCGGCAACACATCAGATTATTATTACCACAAACATCATTAACCTTTTGGCCGAGAGTCCCGTGTTATTTGGGAAGGACTCACTTGTTCACGGAATGGCGTTCCGCTCCTTGTCTTCCGGGGAGATTAAACCATGAAAGAAAGTGAAGTGAAACACCGCAGCACAGCACACGGTGCACACGGTGAATTTTGTCCTCTGTATTTAACCGTCACCCTCGGCGAGCAGCCATGACAGGCGCCCGGGGGGCAGAGCGTGGGGACGGAACCGGCAACCTTCCGATTTATGGGGCCACCACTGACTGGGCACCATTTGGACAGTGGCAATGGGGTGGGCAATTTGAGAAGATTGGAGAGCTGGTGCTTCAAGCCTGCTGTTGTGCCGGATGAGATGGAAAAACTCTGCGGATGAAGGTTTGGTAACGGAGGTCCCCCACTGTTTCAGCGGGACGGCTTCTGTTGCCTGATGGGAGTTTTCAGCGTTGTTCACTTCTCCCAAGCCACCTTTTATTTGACACGATAAGCGATCCGTCAGTAATCAGGAAAAATTCGGAAATGCAAGACCACCCAGCGTCAAAAACACGGTGGGAAAAAAACACCGCTGCAGCCCCCGTGGTGAAAAACATTCCTCGGAGTACAATTTCCATCCTGGGTCTCTTTCCGATTCTTTCTTTTTTTTTTTTTTACGGGTTAAGGACCATGCGGTTGCACAGTGTGGCCATAAATACACTGTCTTTGCGCACAAGCGATGCCATGCGGCGCACACGGCCTGCGCCACGCCGAAGACTTTCCACAAACATGTTCCGACATAACTAACCAGCCCATAAAGATCTCAGCTCTAATCTAGAACGACCACAAACATCTCGTGTGTGCGTGCCTGTTGTGGCCGCGCGCCCTCAACGACAATGAGCAAAACACCCCTGGATGTTTACAACATTCCTCCGCGGTCCCAGAGTGCTCTTTACCAAAAAAATACACCCCGTTACAACATCTGTCTGGGTCCGGTGCCAGTCGGTGTGGCAGAGCCGAGGTTGTGTTGATGCGAAAGATCTGGCTGTTTGTTCATTGCCCCATAAGGGTTAAAGTACCCGGTGGTGACACCAGCGAACTTGCGAACGGGGGGCGTCGGAGGTGACCTCTACCTGCCAGGGACGCTGGCACGCGTCCGGCAGCGGGCCTCTGTGACACATGGAGCGGGGAGAGAGAGTGACGGGGGCCTTGTTGATGTGGCTTTTACGCGAGGGGGGCGGAGCCTAGGCCCTTTGCTAAGGAGGCCGGTTTGGACGCGAGCCAGCGAGGGTTCAGGAAGGTGATTGTGTTTGGAGCGATGAACTCCAGCAACCCCGAACCGGCACAGGGTAAAAACACGCACCACATGACCCCTTTACCATCAGCGCCCTCCCCCATCCTCAGCTCGCAGTTTCTTTGGTTTCACTCAGTCTTCTTTGATGTGACGGCGACGGCGCGGACTTCACCCGAGGAGGCCATCGTTAGCATTCCTGCTGCTCCACATTTAGGCGAGAGCCGCGCGATGTCCGCCGCGACGGTTACACGTACCGCAGGGGTGACAGACATTTCTTGACATTATCTAACAGCGGCAAATGGCAGAGGTGACGCTAAACAAACAGCCGCAAGGGGTCGAGGAGTGGCCACGCCGGCATCTGTAAATTCTCTTCTGGTGGTCCGTTTACGTCGCAGAACAGGCACTTTGAGGCGTTAGTCCAGCCCTCCAGCCCTGGTCAGATCCTGATTACGGCATCCCACTCACTACCATTGTGTTCCTGACCCTTAACCCTCTAGGTGGGCCTCCAGTGGGGCTGTCCCTGTCACTGCTGATTGTAAGGTGCTGTGGAGGAGGACGTCGGGCGAATGCTCTAAATGTAAATAGTTCAAATCCTGATGCTGAGTAAGTGGTTGACGGACAGAGAGTTAGGAGAGTACGTGAGCCAGCTAATGAGAGTGAGTGAGGCTGTGTGAGTGATTGAATGGCTTGAGTTGAGCCTGGGTGGGTTTACTAAGGCATGAGTGACAAAGAGTCAGAAAAGTGCATGAGTGGGTGAGTGAGAGTGATTGCGTTAAACTGTGTGTGTGATTGGCTTAGTTGAGGATGGGTAGGTGAGTGAGTGAATGAGTGATATTGTATGGCTGAGTTGAGGATAAGTGGGTGAGTTTGTGAGTTTGTTCGTTCGTGAGTGTGTGAGATTGTATGAATGAGTTGAGGATGGGTGAGTGAGTGAGTGAGTGAATGAATAAGTGAGATTGTAAGGGTGAGTTGAGGATGGGTGGGTGAGTGAGTGAGTGAGTGCGATTGTATGGATAAGGATAAGTGGGTGAGTGAGGGTAGGTGATGGGTGAGTGAGATTGTATGGCTAAATTGAGGATGGGTGGGTGAGTGAGTGAGTGAGTGAGTGAGATTGTATGGCTGAGTTGAGGATGGGTGGGTGAGTGAGGGAAGGTGAGTGAGTCAGTGAGATTGTATGGACGAGGAAGGGTGGATGAGTGAGTGAGTGAGATTGTATGGATGAGATGAGGATGGGTGGGTGAGTGAGGGAAGGTGAGTCAGTCAGTGAGATTGTATGGATGAGGATGGGTGGGTGAGTAAGTGAGTGAGTGAGTGAGTGAGATTGTATAGATGAGATGAGGATGGGTGGATGAGTGAGTGAGTGAGTGAGTGAGATTGTATGGATGAGATGAGGATGGGTGAGTGAGTGAATGAGTGAAATTGTATGGATGAGGATGGGTGAGTGAGTGAGTGAGTGAGTGAGTGATATTGTATGGATGAGATGAGGATGGGTGGATGATTGAGGATGGGTAGGTGGCGTGTGAGTGAGTGAGTGAGATTGTATGGATGAGGATGGGTGAGTGAGTGAGTGAGATTGTATTGCTGAGTTGAGAATGGGTGGGTGAGTGAGGGAAGGTGAGTGAGTTAGTGAGTGAGATTGTATGGATGAGATGAGGATGAGTGGGTGAGTAAGTGAGTGAGTGAGATTGTATGGATGAGATGAGGATGGGTGAGTGAAATTGTATGGATGAGGATGGGTGAGTGAGTGAGTGAGTTAGTGATATTGTATGGATGAGATGAGGATGGGTGAATGAGTAAGTGAGTGAGTGAGTGAGTGAGTGAGTGATATTGAATGGATGAGATGAGGATGGGTGGGTGAGAGAGTGAGTGATGGGTGGGTGAGTAGTTTTTTTTTACACGTGCTTGTTTTTGTGTGTGTTTATCTCTTTGACATGTTCTGAAGGACGCCGCAGGTCTGCCACGACCGTGAAGGTCACTGAGGCCACAGAGTGACTGAACTCAGCCGAGTCGCCTGTCAAGCGCTGCGTAATCGTGCCGCAACCTGTTTAATGCACCGTATTTCTTTGAACCCCATCGATTTCTCAGTGAATCACCTCCTCAAGGCCTCTCGCGCATGAACTCTGGAACATGCTAGACTTTGTAGCCATAAACGCAACATGCTGCCCAACAGTGATGCTTGGCAAACAGCCGCAGAACAAACACGCGATGAAATGTGTTTTTCCATCTTCACAGGATTTATTCAGGACCAAATGCATCATTTGGGGTCAGATCCTTAAAAAAGGACAAATGCGTTTACAACATGGGACCGAACCACAGAGAGCAGAATTAAATGCCTATAATCCAGATTCCAGCTTCATGTTTGTGTCCGTGCCATTTCACAACACAAAAGATTTCCATAATGATGATGAATTAAGGGTCCATGTAATAAAAATTTCTTCGACCTCGGGCTGTACATAAAATGCCCTAAAGGATTTAATTCACATGAGTCTGGATTCAAACATTTGTCCAACAACAAAAATACGGAAACCATGTGACTCCCAAC
The DNA here is from genome assembly GCF_900700375.1 of Denticeps clupeoides. Taxonomy (NCBI): domain Eukaryota; kingdom Metazoa; phylum Chordata; class Actinopteri; order Clupeiformes; family Denticipitidae; genus Denticeps; species Denticeps clupeoides. The sequence goes on along the minus strand of NC_041718.1, from coordinate 20,863,301 downwards.
GACTTTTTAATCGTTTGGCAGGACCATAATTTACGTAGCCTAAAAAATGTAAAATGTAAATGTAAAAGTACTGGGTGAATCTGTCTTTTTGATGTGGAGCTACTATTTAGACCGGTCAGTGCTGGAAACGACGTAATTGTGCATGTAATTTATAACACTTTTAACTGTTTAAACTGTGGGAAGTGCGCCACCTGCTGGACATGGTAAGTAACACAAATACACACACACACACACACACACACACACGCACTACACAGTGCTGCCCGTACCGTACCGCAGATAGATCTTCTATCAACAAAGAACGGCTGTGCGTCACAGATTTGCATGACCCTCACAGAGATGTTGAAGCAAGCAAATCATGTCACCCCCTCATACAGGCTCCTCTTTGTTTATTCGCCTCCACGACTGAAATCAGATGCACCAAGACATGAGCCCAAACTGTACACACACGCACACACACACACACACACACACACACACTACGCCCATAAAAATATCTGAATACAAGCGCACTGTCGCTATGTTGCCATGTCCGTCAATTCTAAGTAACTTTGTACTCGGGCTTGAGGAGGAGATGGTCGATCTCCGCCGACGTCTTCTGATATACACCACGTTCATTCTTTTTGTGCACCATTTTGCATGACCCCACGACCCCACAGTTTGCTCGCACTGGCTTGTTCCCCTCTCGAGATCTGGCAACACGGGACACTCTCGTGGAAGTCACTGTCGCCGCGGCTGGCCGTGACCCCGCGCCGTACAGTGAGTTTTGTGTCCCTCGCAGTCGGAGTCATCCTGCGTCCGTCATTCCGCAAGCTGAGCGAAATAAAACGCCACCTTTCATTCATGAGCGAATCCCGCCTTTTTAAAGTCGCGGACCGGCGACGCCGCAGAGAAGAGGTGATGCGGAGCGACACCCTCTGCGCTGAAACAGGAAGTCGCTTGTCGCTTTTTTCTTCTCTTTCTTCTCCTGCTGTCTGTCTGTCTGTCTGTCGCCGCACGGCTGCGTCTGGGGAGAATTCAACTTTTATTTCTCTTTTCCTTTTTTTTTTTACAGACACCGACAGCAGCTCATTTTCACGTAGTTCGTTCTCTCTGTGTTTTTTTTTAATAAGTTAAATTCCATTTGCACCGACTTTTTATCTATTAAAAAAAATGAGCTCCATTTACACTGAGGGGGACTCCCAGTCTTCAACCCAGGCCAACAGCCAAGAAGAAATGGACTTAACTTTACTTTTCTTGTATAACCAGCCATGTCACGATGAGGATGAACCAGGTGCGTACAAAAATACGACATAATATTATATTATATTTAATGCACGAGTATTGCCGCGGTGGACTAGGTCTGACTTTGGAACAACAGGCTAATGTAAAAAAAAAAGATGTGTTTTAAATACCCGACTTTAACCCAAATGAATATCGCGTAAATAGAGTGTGAGTTTGGGAAAAAAGCTGCACGAGTATGGCGTTACTTTGCAGAACAAATGCAGGATTAATTCCAGCCACGATCCCAGATTGCTGATGCTCACGGCCCCGTTTCGTACGCAGAGAACCCGGCTCTCGCTCGCCATGAGGACGCACTGGCCGCTGCTTCGGTTCTCCACCATGACCAGGCGCCGTACAGCCTCCCGGCCTTCCCCCACGCGGCCTATCACCTGTCCTCAGACCGGCTGCCTGTCCCGGAAGCGCCCGACCTGGCCGAGCTGCTGGAACACTCCGGCTCTTTCCGGCCGGGCGGGCCCAGGATCGAAATCACCTACTCAGAGCTGCACCCCCGCGACCACGCCCACACGGAGCCGCTGGACATCAGCCCCAGGCCCACCCTGACCGTGCCGGGCCTCGAGGGCCCCGCCTACCGCGGGGAGACGCAGTGCCTGAGCCCCGCCAGCAGCAACTCGTCCACCAGCTGGTCCGAGGTCTGCTCGCCCTGGACCTCGCCCTGCGTCTCGCCCAGCGGCGGCGGGGCGTTGGCGGAGCGGCTGCAGGACATGCACGCCATCGGCTCGCCACGCGCGTCCCCGACCACCTCGCCGCGCGCCAGCATCACGGAGGAGGCCTTCCTGGCCTGCCGGTCCCCGTCCCCTCGGCCGGGGTCCCGCTCGGCCTCGCCCAGTTTCAAACGCACCTACGACATGTACAAGAACCCCGCCCTGGTGGCGCCGCGTTCCCGCAGCCCGTCACCGCACAGGGGACACGAGGAGGGACCCGAGCCTCACGGACCTCCGGCCAACCTGGATGGCCGGGTGCGCAGCAGCCTGCCCAGGCCCGTGCCCACCAAGTTGGTCCGACCCGGCTACTGCGAGGACCAGCCGGACGCTGCCGTCTTTCAGCTTGGGCACGAAGTGAAGGCGGAGCCTCTGATCCGGTGCCTGGATCCGGTCTACGTCGTCCCGGCGCACTGGCCCGGTCAGCCGAGGCACGCAGTGTGCAGGTAGGCCCGCCGCCGACCCGGCCCGCCCCGGCCCGCCCCGTCGGCGGTATAAAGGAAAGTCTCCGCCTCTTTGTCCCCAGTGCCCCGGTCTCGTCCCTGCCCTCGCCGGAGTGGCCGCTGCCCAGCCGCACCGACCACTACGAGCTGGCGATTGAGGTCCAGCCCAAACCCCACCACCGCGCCCACTACGAGACAGAGGGCAGCCGGGGGGCCGTGAAGGCCAGCGCAGGGGGACATCCTGTGGTCCAGGTGATTTCCACGCCCACTCCGGCACAAGTAAAAAAGTTCCCACGGCGGAACACGCTTTAAGTATGAAGGTAAAAACGAATCCAAGTATTCCTAATGTCAAAGTCCACTTCACTGTCATCTCCCCGTATACAAGTGGACAGAGAGACGAGATAGCGAAGACAAAAAGGACATCATGCACCGACCCATAATACAGTGCGGGTCGAGACAACTAGACAAACCAGGCGGATGGTTTGACATGATGAAAGCAGCAGTACGATATCAGTGTATGGATGAATTTAGTGTATATATTATATGATGTATGAAAATAATAATAATAAGAGTAGTAGTGATATGATATGATGAAAATAATAGTAATTATAATAATAACCACAGCAGCTCAGTATGAGGTTGTGGGAGATTAAAGTTTAGGGTGCCCTGCTGTTTTTAATATTAATACAAAAGTTGAGGGACGGAAGCTTCATTTGATATTTGCCGAATGTGAAAAAAACCCCATTGCGTAGAGCACAGAGAGGAACAAAGCTTTGCTGAATAAAAGAAGCTCCGTTTGGTTCTAGACCGTAACGCATTACACCGGAACTGCAACTCGCCTCATCTCTCCTGTTCTGTGCCTGTCGTCGCGTCGCGCATGGTGCGTAAGGAGAAATCCGCTCATATCCGGTTAGGTTGAATTTGCCGGTTGAACACCCAACAGTAATAGATAACGTCATTAAAACGATTCTAATGTGTAGATATGCGTGATGAGAACGTATAAGTAGTGAAATAATCGGTGTATCATACAGCGTGTGCACCGGGGAACGGCCCGGGGCATCTGCATCCAGGTGTGCCGGAACGGTCACATGTTTGGCGTGTGTTGCTTCTTATTCGCCATATTTGTCCTGACGTGTAGATTCTGAAGATTCCTCCTTTCCGGACCCCCTTTTGGGGTCACTGACTCAGTGCCTTCTGTGTTTTCGGGGTGCAGCTGCGTGGATACCGGGGCCCCAGCCCGCTGGCGCTGCAGGTGTTCATCGGCACGGCGGACGAGAGGGTCCTGAAACCGCACTCCTTCTACCAGGTCCACCGCATCACGGGCAAAACCGTCACCACCAGCAGCCAGGAGAGGATCCTCTGCGGAACCAAGGTCCTGGAGATTCCACTGGACCCAAAGGACAATATGCGGGCGATGTGAGGACACACACACACACACACACACACACACACACACACCGGGTACCTGAGTGTCATGTGATCAGTTGTTGGTGGATGACGTTAGAAGACGATAACTGTACGGGCGTGTTGCAGCGTTGACTGTGCCGGGATCCTGAAGCTGAAGAACGCCGACATTGAGCTGAGGAAAGGCGAGACCGACATCGGCCGGAAGAACACGCGCGTTCGCCTGGTCTTCCGGGTCCACGTTCCCCAACCGGGAGGCCAGTGGGCTTCACTTCAGGTCGCCTCACAGCCAATCGAGTGCTGTAAGTTCCTCCTGAGATGAACGATCCATGCTGGAGCAGCTCCAGTCACTGTTGTGAAGCATGTCATATTTACAGCATTTACCAGACGCCCTTATCCAGAGCGACTTACAATCAGTAGTTACGGGGACAGTCCCCCTCTGGAGACACTCAGGGTTCAGTGTCCTGCTCAGGGACACGATGGTAGTAAGTGGGGTTTGAACCTGGGTCTTCTGGTCCATAGGCAAGTGTGTTACCCACTAGGCTACTAGCTCCCTACCACCCTGTCATATCAAGTGTGACATATTTTTATGTATAAATATGGATTCCTAACATCTGATCATCTGCTTTTGGGGTGTTGGAGCAGCCCAGAGGTCCGCTCACGAGCTGCCGGCCGTGGAGAGGCAGGACGTGGACCGCTGCTCGGTCCTGGGTGGCCTGCAGATGGTCCTGACCGGCCAGAACTTCACGTCCGACTCGAAAGTGGTGTTCACCGAGAAGACGCCGGGTGAGTTCCACCGAACAGACGAGCGTCGTTCCTTCCTCTTCAGGTGCATTTTGACCCACGATGGGACTAGCGAAACAAGAAGAAGCGTTTCAGATGGTGTGAAGGAACAGGCCTCTCAGCACGGGAAGTGCGCCCTGCGAGATGTTCGTACGTCTCCAGAGCGGCTGCAGTTTGCTTTAGCAGCGGCGGTTAAGACGCCGGAAAGGGAGAACCAGGCGGCAGCGTGCAGAGCAGCGCGGCGTCCCCATTCGGGGTCAGGGTTAAGACCTCAAGGTGCCCTCTCATAAACCAGTGCACAACTGTGGAGAATAGTACAAAAACTCTCTCTCTCTCCACACAAAACCACTCCGACCTGATGTTACCTGGCAGAACGAGGCATGGTGGCACCATAGAGTTTATTAACCCCGGTAAATCATTACTGCATTTACAGTTAAATATTGTATGTAAAAAAGGTACCAACGTTACAGAGAAGACCAAAAGTAAGAGAAAGTAGAAAAGATAAGAGAAAAAGAGAGAAAAAGCCAGGAGAGACAGAGAAAGAAGAAAATTCCCCCCAGTTCCCGATGGAAAAAGGAGATGGAAGACCCAAAAAGCGCAAGTGAACATCCTTCATACATTTGACCCACAGGAAGTTGCTACAGACCAATCAGAATTAGTTTTTTCTATCGTCACGCCCTCGAAAAAGCATGGCTGCCGCTTCACACCTATTATTGACCAAAAGAACAGGTGACCGACCCCCACGGACCATGGCCACCGGAGAATGGGCCACACTGCGGAATGGCCCATCTGACACCAACCACCCGGTGACGCCGGAGGTCAGGACGGGTCAGACCGTTCGTTCCAGCGTCACGGCGGAAACGTTTTTTTTCTTCCTTTTTACTTTGCGAGGCTGTGTGTCGGCACGCAGCCGCTCTCCTGCTCGGTGCGCGGCGTTGCAGGATGTGGTTTGGTGCTGAACGATACGATCTGCCCTTCCTCCTCCTCGCTGGGGCGCAGGCCGCAGGCTGAGAGCGCGAGTGGGCGGATCGCAGACAATGGCAGCGAGCGCCCGCGTCAAGTTTCCCGCCGAAGAGAATCGGGGCTTCGCGGCGAGCGCTGGACGCGGTGGACGCCGTACGAAATGAGCCGTCGTTATTGCTGAAGTGCCACTAGCGTTTCCTTTTCCTGCCTACAGACGGGTTCCAGATCTGGGAGGCGGAGGCTACAGTAGACCGAGACAAAAGCCAGGCGGTGAGTGTTTCACGTCCACCGGGGCTTTCCCACCGTCCACGGCGAGAGAAAGTGTCCTAAACCTGAATCAGAGTTTCATACAAATCACACCGCCATCACTCTACCACAAGAACCTTTAGACAAAACTTTTTTCCGTAGGTTTGGTGATATTTAGCGTGTAATCTAGTGTTTCCCTTAAACTCCCCTAAACTGGGGCAGTGGTGGCCTAGCGGTTAAGGAAGCGGCCCCGTAATCAGAAGGTTGCCGGTTCGAATCCCGATCCGCCAAGGTGCCACTGAGCAAAGCACCGTCCCCACACACTGCTCCCCGGGCGCCTGTCATGGCTGCTCACCAAGAGTGATAGGTTAAATACAGAGGACACGTTTCACTGTGTGCACCGTGTGCTGTGCTGCTGTGTATCACAATGACATAATCACTTCACTTTTAAACCCTGTTTCTTTTTTGAAATGGCCGTTCTAGAGCATGTTGTTTGTGGAGGTCCCTCCGTATCGGGACCAGAACATCGTCCGCCCGGCAAAAGTCAACTTTTATGTGCTCAACGGCCGGAGGAAACGCAGCCAGCCGCAGCACTTCACCTACACGGCCCTGACAGGTGAGGCGGCGGCACCCTTGCCGGCGTTCTGTGGAGAGTCATAATCAAACTGGAATTATCACCGACTAGAGTTTCGCTGCAGCAAAATCGAACTGGCTCATGCCGGGGGCCGTTAGAAGAGACCGACAAAGCGATGCACCGCGTTCCCACACCGTAAAAAAGCATTGACGTAATGTAAATAGTACATTTTGGGGGCGGTGGTGGCCTGGCGGTTAAGGAAGTGGCCCTTGATGAAGGCACCGTGCCCACACGCTGCTCCCCGGGCGCCTGTCCTGGTGCCCACTGCTCACCAAGGGTGACGGTTAAATACAGAGGGCACGTTTCAACGTGTCAACGTGTGCTGTGCTGCCGTGTATCGCAATGACAACCACGTCAAACCTGCTGTAACCTGTTTATTTCCATTTCGTCAAAGCTAAAATATTAGGTGGGACAGATTACTTTACTTTACTTTACTTTATTTAGCAGACACTTTTATCCGAAGCGACTTACAATAGGAAGACACCAGCAATTCTTGTTCGGTTTCTATAGAATATTGAGTTTACAAACTAAGAGCCCTGATAAGGCTCAGACTTGTCAGTGAAGATCATGCTCGGAGATTGTTAGGTGCTAGACTAAGAAAAATTATAATGTATTTATTATTTTTATTAATTTTTGGAAGTTTGTAACCAGTGTTCACCAAAAATGAAGTCTCTAGTTTTCTATGGTCGTAGACGTGCCATATTTAGACATTTGTAGTGTTTGTGGAGTGTAATGAATTTATATCTTCTTTGTTCCGCAGTTCCCTACATTAAAGCGGAACCCGTTGACGATTTCCAGTTTGGCCAACTGGGCTGCGCCGTGTCTCAGATCCTGGGCGTCTCTCCCCTGTCTCGTCACCACGCCCACCCGGTGCCACCCATGGGCTGCGGGGCTCCCGGCGTGCCGCCCCACCCTCAGGGCAGCCCTGGGCCGTATGGCCGGGACCCAGAGTACCTACAGTGTCCCCCGGTCTTCTACCAAGGCCAGGCGGAGAACCTGAGCTGCGGCCCGCCGCTGTTCCCGGAACACGGCGCGCCCGGCGGCCACGGCGGCTACCCCGCACGTCAGCTAGGCATGGCGGCGCCGCTCGGGACGGCCGGCTACGGGGTCAGACCCGGCTCTGTGGTCGCCGAGCAACAACGCGTCGTGATGGGGGACTGCTTCCAGGCCGAGGCGTCGCGGTTCCCGGACTCCGACTTGGGCGTCGCCGTTCCCAGGCACGGTCGCCACCCGGCCTACCCTCTACAGGAGCGGGGCGGGGCCGGCGCCCTGGGCAGGGTCACCGTGAAGCAGGAGAACCTGGACCACCTGGACGACGGTGAGATCCCAGTAACGTCATCACGCGGTACCACCCTCTCCGCGCACGCCGACCTCGGCCGAATAAAAGAGCTTCGTTGCGACTTTAACGATCCCCCTGCCTCCACGCATGTGGGTCAGCGCTTTAAATAGCGTCCCGCCGCGCCGGCCGGCCGGCCCGCCAAATATCGAGCCCTGTGTCCCGGCGACAGGCGCTGAAGGTCGGAGAGGAGAGGGGATATCGATCTTCATCCAGCCTCTCGTGAGATGAAGCTCTGACCATCTGTACAAAAGTCTGCGGCAGCCGTGGCCTGGCGGGTCAGCAAAGCACCGTCCCCAGGCGCTGCTTCCCGGGAGGGGACACGTTTCATCCAGGGGACACATTTGAAGTGAAGTGATTGTCATTGGTGGTGACACGTGGTGACACAACGAAATGTGCCTTTTAACCATCACCCTTAGTGAGCAGTGGGCAGTGTGTGGGGACGGTGCTTTGCTCAGTGACACCTCAGTGGCACCTTGGCGGATCGGGAATCGAACCGGCAACCTTCTGATTACGGGGCCAATCCCTCAACGGGGCAGTGGTGGCCTAGCGGTTAAGGAAGCGGCCCCATAATCAGAAGGTTGCCGGTTCGAATCCCGAGGTGCCTGTCATGGTGCCTGTCATGGCTGCCCACTGCTCACTCAGGGTGATGGGTTAAATGCAGAGAATAAATTTCACTGTGTGCACCGTGTGCTGTGCTGCTGTGTATCACAAGTGACAATCACTTCACTTTACTTTAAGCGCCAGGCCACCGCTGTCCCCATCATGTGTCGCCGATAGTGACAGATGTCGTGAAAAGGGGTCCACGCGCGGGTGTGCAAATTTACGGCGGTCTTATAATAACCCCGGGAAGGGGCGTGGCAGGCAGAGCGTGTAAAAGCGTTTCTTTGAAACGGCGTGCGTTGTTTGCCACGGCGGGACTTTTTGTGGTGTTCTGTTCCTCCCCCGTTTTTGTGACAAGTCTGACTTTTGATCTTTCGAAGTCAGGGTGCCAGGTCTTTTCTTGTGACGTTAATTTGCACTCGCATCATTTCCCTGGCGCGACGTGGGCGCGGCGTGGGCGTTTCAAAGCGGCTCCGTCCTCCGGCACTTTCCATTCTGAGCCCGGCAGAGCACCTTGGTGTCCACAGCGCCTATTTATAGAGCCATGAAGGGAGAAAAGTTTCCATTTATAACATTACCCAGCACAACAACAGGAAGTGTAACCATGGAGATGGTGCCACACCCACTGGTTAATGAAGGAATGGCCTTAAAAAATATACATGACAAATTTATAGCTTATCATTAACAAAATGTGCAACGTGTTGTATGTCGCATGATGGACAAACATTTTTTAATTGATTACTGATATAAGATGAGATCGTATGTGTTGCAGAATTCAATTAAAAACCATGAGAGCCATAACAACTTGCAAATTGAATTGAGATTCAGAGCCAGTTCATTATTTCGGTACATGGCCGATATTAAAGACGGACATTATGCAAGAGACCCTGCTCTGCTAATCCACAACCCAAGATGTCTTTATTTCCCTGGAGCAAAAGATCCATATCGGCCACAATATCATTTTAAGCATCAGCATTGCACCAGAATTCCAGGACTGTTGCATCCCTTAATACTGAACCATCATGAATTATGAGATGAGTTTTCTCATTAGTGATGGGAATAACAGAATATTGATATAGACAAATGTGTTTAATATTTTTTTTTATATATCTTATCTGCAGTTTGTGTTTTCAAACTTATGCCAATGAACGCTACAGAAGACCATTTTTTAAAACTGTCCCCTTTTCTTATCTAGTGAACGACATCATTAGAAAGGACTTGATGGTCCTCGGTATAGACCAGCCGTGATGGACCAGAGCTCGTCTCCCACGAAGCCGACATAACAGGACGACTTTTACCTTTTTTATTACATCTTTCCCTCCATATCTTATGAATTATGCCTTATGGAATTAGCTGAAACTGAATGATATCTTTGTATTTTTATAATCTATGCACATTTTATACCAACATTTTGTAACAGTGACGTTTCTATGCAGGTAGGTTTTTAGTATTTAACAGTGAATAAAAAAACAATTACGGTTTCTGTCTATTTTTGAGACACGTAGTTAGAACGAATCCGGTTCTTTATAGAATTTATAAATGCACCACTGAAACGTAATTAAAACCAACAAAGGACTTTTGGTCTGGTTAATGTCAAGCTGCGTGTCCTCAGACATTATAATAATAAGCAACTGGTACAAGGCAGAAATATAATAAGATTACATATCATTTCTATCTTAACAGCGTGAAATAAAATTACAAAGGAACAGATGCAAAAAAATGAAAACTTTTAATAATAAACCACATAAAACACTGTAATAGACGAGTAGAGAATAAACAAAAACGGAATTCTGGAGCTCAGGAGAAGTCATAATTAATAATACTAGTGAAGTGCAGAATGGAGGGAATCGAGTTGAAATGTATGAACCCAGAAACAGGCTTCATCTCTTCTTTTTGCTTTCTTTCCTGGCTTTCTGGCGGGGCTGGGGTGCGCCTCCTTTGGCTTTCTTGCTCTGCTCGGCCCCCTTGACCTCGGCAGGTCCCGCAGCTTCCTCCTGGCATGAGAGCGGCCCGGAGGGTCAGAAAGAAACGTTTCCTGGAGGCATGCAGGGCACAAATGCAGGGACCCACCTGGTCGTGGCTTTTGGAGCTGGGAACGATGATGGCTAATATGCAGACGAGCTGGAAGACCGCGCCCAGGAAGAGTCCGTAGCGCAGCAGGCTCTCCAGCAGCGTGGGCTCCGGCACCTCCGGGGGGGAGAGGTCCAGGTCTGCGGACATGACGCCTGCACCCACTTATAACGGCAACGACGACGAAAATACGAAATAGATCAAATAACACAAACAGTGCAACAGCGGAGACAGGTTCACAAACTCGGGAATCCTTCCAAAAAACGACTTCCGGTTCAAGTATTCACAATAAGAGTCTGCTCCCGCATGAATACGAATCGAAAGGTTTAAAACACAAAGCACGTATTGATGGGTATTCCACAAGCATAGCTGGTGCGTGACGGGACGTGCTTTAAGGAAAGTTTTTTCAGGCGACGTCCCATCCAAGTACTGACCAGCTCCGACCCTGCTGAGCCTCGGCAGTAAAGGGACTTTTAAGTTGAAAACCGGAACCAGAAAGGTGTAAATCTCACCCGTGTGTGCGGATAAAAGACGAAATGTCGTGGTTTATTTCTTTTTTATATCCTTTTAACTTTCTTTTATCAGCTCACGATATTTCAGCCCGTTAATGTCAGTTTAAAATATACGGAATTACAGTTGTGCTTACAAAACGTGAAATATGTTCTGGAACTGACACCCAATAAACGCACTAAACAACTAACTTAAGTAATTTACCTTGAATATAAAAAAAATATTTTTTTTATCGAGGCCACTCATGTCTCCAGCTATACGTTCCCCCAATGATTTACTGCTGCAACGGTGACCATGGTTTTATATTGTGTGGTGGAAACGACAGTGAACCCAATAGTATGGAAGCTGCACTGTTGCTGAGCGTAAGGCGATGCAGCGGGTGGTGAAAACTGCCCAGCGCATCACAGGGACTCCACTTCCATCCATTGAGGAAATCCAGAGGAAGCACTGTCTGCGTCGAGCTCGCAGTATTCTTAAGGACTCCTCCCACCCGGCCCACGAACTGTTCTCTCTCCTGCCTTCAGGCAGACGGTTCAGGCTACCACGGACAAGAACCAGCAGACTTAGGAACAGCTTTTTTCCCAGAGCTGTTTCCTTGCTGAACTCCTCTGCCCCCCCCATACACTCTTGATAATCACTGCACTGCACATATCACTTTGTACTGCACATATCACTTTATGTATAGCACATATCACTTTATGTATATATATATAACTTAACTTATTTGAACTGTATCCTGCACTTGCTGCTTATTGCACTTCTGGTTAGACCTAAACTACATTTCGTTGCCCTGTACTTGTACATGTGTAATGACAATAAAGTTGAATCTAATCTAAAAAAAAAAATAGAGGGAAGTTTTTAAAGAAATATAGATAAACCCGCAGAAATTGAATAAATACTATAACGATTACAATATGTGCACATAAATGACATTCAAAATGAAGCAGAATGGAATATTCGAATCTCCGCTTAAGGACGAAGGTAGTATACTAAATCCCACACATAATGGTTTATTTGTTTGCAGAAAACCCCTTTGGCAAAATACGTGTTGGGCGAAAAGGGCTTTTTTGAAGAAGTGCGACACCTGGCGTTCACGCTGCAACACGACATCTGCGCAAAGAGTCCCAAATACAGTACCCTTTAAAGTCTGGACACCTTCTCATTCAACGTGTTTCCTTTATTTTAATGACCATTTACGTTGGTAGATTCTCACTGAAGGCATCAAAACTATGAATGAACACATGTGGAGTTATGTACTTAACAAAAAGTGGAGACCTGGACTCCACAGTCACCGGACCTGAACCCAATCCAGATGGTTTGGGGTGAGCTGGACCCCAACAAGTGCTAAACACCTCTGGGAACTCCTTCAAGACTGTTGGAGAAGCATTTCAGGTGACGACCTCTTGAAGCTCATCGAGAGAATGCCAAGAGTGTGTAAAGCAGTAATCAGAGCAAAGAAACTAGAATATAAAACATGTTTTCACTTATTTCACCTTTTTTTGTTAAGTACAGAACTTTTAAACTGTACGGTATACACAAATATACACACTGCGATACACACACCACTCGAGCTGGCAACGTTTGAAAGGCCTTTATTTCCTATGGTTGCTAGTAGATAACACATGGATCGGTAATGTAGACCTTTTCATGTTCGGTTCCCTGGCGGCTCCAACGATGTTGGCCTACAGAGCAGTGATGAGCTGTATGTGGCCGACAACACGCTTCGCAATAATAATAAAGGGGTTAAAGCATGCCAAAGCATCCACAGGAGGAGAAAATACCAACACAGACAGCTCTACGTGAGACAGAAGTGGAAGGAAGGAAGGAAGGAAGCAGTTCTCTGGAAGAAGTCTTTTTTTTTTTCGCCGCTGGAGGGTGTCGGTGAGGAGCGATGTCGGCAGTATTGCATTGGAAGAAGGAGCACTGTGACGGCGTCGGTCCGTCACGTCCCAGGAAGACTGGGATTTTGTTGCCTCCGTTTTTGTCATTTAACAGAGGAGACGCGGCGGCGTTCAGCTCGGTTGTTCTAGTGCAACGAACCAAGCGCGGTGAAGCTGCACAGAGAAGATCAAGGGTTACTTTCAATCACGGCAGAAAACAGAGGCCCATACAAAGCAGGCGAGATGTAAAGACAATGGCGGCAACACAAACTAGCTATGGTCACAGAAGGGAGGAAAACGGAAGAGAATTCAAAAAGAAGTCCTGGCGCTGGTGTGTTCTGATGCATCCGGGGCCCTGGAAAATTCCGGAGCCTCCAAGCGCGAGGTTTGCCGGGAATTCACTTGTCGTAGAAAAATCCTCGATCTGTATCCAAAGCTCTCCCTTCGAATGGCCACAGGTGAAGGCGGTTTCATTCATCCGGTGAAAATCGCGTGACTTCTAACACCAGCTGTGTGTTTGCTCCGCCCCTTTTGCTCACTCGATGTTTCTATGGCTTATTGATTTGCAGACGACGCGCACACGATGGTAGGGAGTACGGAGTCTACGCTGTTCAGAGACACAAAACGATGGACATTAATGCAGGTCGGGACGACATGAAGCAGCGGGTCCGTTTGACTTTAAGAAGTTTCAGCATTTGAATCACCTGTAGCCCTCCTGCGTTATTTAAATGAATATGAACTATACAAAAAAGCCATAACATGCTGCACATACGGCTTTAAACCCACAGAACACATTTAAAAAAAAAATAATCTCAGGCATGATGAGAATTCCACTTGGAAATGATGACAACAGGAGGATGTGCAATTTCCACTTCAACATTCGGCCCCAAAACAGCACTTTTCTTTTCGATTTATTATCAAAAACGACAAATGGCACACGCACGCACACCGACACAGTTACATAAAACAGTTTCGCCCGATCATGCTCATATTTACACCAGGTTCATGCTATATTCACAAATCAATGCATTTATGTACAGGGTGGGGACAGCGAGAGGGGGACAAAAGTGGCCAGCAGCTGATTTCTGGAAATAGAATCCTATAAACCTCTAGACACAGGTATGGGGGAGACACACAAACTCTACCGTCGAGTCAATACTTTGGCATCTTGTAAGAAGCGTGTAAATGGGCACAACCATGCTGAGAATGAGGCGTTTGGTCGCCACAAACGGGGCAGTGAAATTAACCAGAACGTTCCGCTCCACCGCGTTCGCACCGGGAAGACCGGTAAAACAGCGTAAATCCGTGGCAAAGCCCAAGACCGCATGCATCTGGCGAAAACCTACAGTGCCGCGTGAGCGCCGACGTTCACGGTTCCATCTAAACCAGGTACGGACCGAAGCGGATTCCCGCACCACGGCCCTTTCGGAGCGGAATTCTGGCGGAACAGGACCATTTGGCGGTTCGGTGCTACTTCCTACGGCCTGTAGTTACAGGTTTTTTTTTTCTTCTCGTTCTCTGAGCGGTGGTGGGAGGACGATGGCGCTCCTACAAAATTCAGGCTAGATGCGGTGACAGCTCACGGATGAGGGGGCAACTTTTTCTAAAAAAAAATCCCCCAGCCTGCACTACGGTGATCGGCTGAGCCGCCTCCCGCCCCTTCGGATGGGAGCGGACGGCGTTCGCTCGCTTCCCGCCCGCTGGAGTCTATATTCGGAATATTTAATATCTCGTGGACGGTTACTTGAGGAAGAAGCCATGGAGGTCATGGAGCAGCGATTCGTGGGTTTCATGCAGTGTAGGGTCGGGGGGGACTTGGTTAGTTGGTTAGTCGGTTTTGACGGCTCTCTGGCTACTTCTTGGCAAAAAGTGCCGCCAGCGAGGCGTCCACGTCCTCCTCCTGCTTCAGCGGGTGCCACTGGGCGATGGGACGGCGCGGGTTGGCCAGCATGTCGGACCAGTGCTTCAGCTCGGTGCCCCCGGCCTTGCTGCCGATGAAGATCTTCCCAATGGCGTCGTTCTTGCCAATCTTGTCGTAGTCAAAGACGGTAACCACCACGATGATTTTCTACAGAACAGGAGACAGGGGACGCAAGCGTGACTGCGCGAGGACGCTTCTAGGGCCTGGACCTGTACACGGTGTCATGCCCGTACCTGCATCTGCTCCAGAGGAATCTCGAAGCTGAAGGACTCGTTGTAGTACGGGTTCAGCGTGTTCTTCTTCACCGTGGTCTTCTTCTTCTTCAGACGCTTGCCGTTCTGGAGCAGCTGGATCTTCACGTATGGATCTGCGAGGCGAGACGCTCGGTTTACACGGCCGCAGCGTACGCCGAACGTTAGCGGAGCACCAAACTCTGCTTACCGGACAAGCCTCCCACGTCCATCTTTTTCAGGTTCTTGGCCTCCAGAATGCAGACGGTGAGTTTGCCGGCGGTGGGCACGTAGCGCAGGGAGATGCAGATATCGCCAAGCTTTTCTGGCTGAAAAGAGCACGAACGCAGGAACGACAGTGATCACCATGCATCACCAAATCACTGCAGAGTATCTTATACGAAATTTACGCCATAAAAACCATAGTAAAATGTCCAGAGAAATGAGACAAGACGTTCATTTCTTCTTATTATTATTACGCCGTATTTCTGTTTCCTGATGACATCACTTCCTGAATTCCTGTTCATTATTTATTTCTCAGAATGCTGGTGGATGGTGAGCCGATGTCTGAGAGTAAATGACGAAGACACTTATCTTTGGACACTTTCTTTACAATAAAAGTGGACGTGTGTTGAAAAACACGGGGAGAAATGCAGCAAGTGGAATGGATGCCTATAAGGCAACAACTATATAATAATAAGACAACCTTGTTCTAATTATGAAATGGGTTTGACCACCAGGTACTTGTACTATACTGACTGGGTTAAACTGAATTGCATTATTAAAAAAAAGAGTAAAGTAAAATGCATAAATATTCATGGCTGATTCTGACTAAAAGTAAAATGAAGACAGGTCGCCAAAAAGAACTAAAATTTAGAAAAGCGGCCACGCTGGCCTGACCTCCTCCTTCTCGGCGCTGTCCAGGTCGCGCCACTCTTCGATGGGCTGGCCGAGGTCCACGGTGTTCATGGCCAGCTTGACCTCACCGATGATGTCGTGCTTGGAGAACCTGTCGTAGTCGTACACGGACATGACCAGGGTCTTCCCCCCAAGCTCCTGGTAGGGGATCTGTCGGCACAGAGGACGGACAGGGTTACTAATCCTCCTTCCTGTTCTGATCCCATCCAGATGCAGCTGCTGCTGCTGGAAGTAGTCGTACTTTCTCCTGCTCCAAGTTCCACCATAACCAGCCTTTTAAACATAAACCACATGTGGCAGTTCGTTTACACACACACACAACAGGCAGACGAGGGGGAAGATATCTTCCAGTAGATGCCACAGCTCTGCTGAACTCAGGAGATCTTTAAAATCCCTGCAGACCTCATTAGACGCCGGCTGCCGCTTATCCTCGGACTGGAGGAGGAAGCGGTGAAGGTCTCCACATTTCTCTCTCCTACATGACATTATTACAAGACTTGCAGGGACCTGTATCTCTGGCCAGAGAAATAACCGAATTCGACATTTTAACAAATATAATTAATAGGAATTTGGATGATAAAATTGTGAAATTTAAAATGGTAAAATGGCGCGGCTTCTCACCTTGAAGACGAAGGACTCGTTGAAGACTGGATTGAGAGTTTTCTTGTGCACCTTGGTGTCGTACTTCTTCTTCTTGTCGGGGAGGATGAACACCTTAACGTACGGGTCAGAGGTTCCTCCCGTGTCCATGGAGATCAGGTCAGCACACTGAAGGATGCCCACAGTCAGCTGAGGAACAAGCAGACAGACCAGAGGTGAACATCACTGCGCTTGCACTGCAGCGGCAGGTTCTCATTCGCTCTGTAGTTGCTTTTTCTGGATGGCTGGATGACACTGAGGTCCCCTTGATGAAGGTCCCGTCCCCACACACTGCTCCCCGGGCGCCTGTCATGGTGCCCACTGCTCACCAAGGGTGACGGTTAAATACAGAGGACACGTTGCACCGCGTGCTGTGCTGCTGTGTCTCACAATGACAATCACGTGACTTTCAATTATCCTGGACACCATGTTATTAGAGGCGTGTGACAACCGGACCTGGCACCAGTGAAGTGGCTTCCAAAGAGTCACCACCGTCTAATCTATCTAAAAACAACTGCTGACTGTGAAACCTTCTAGAAGTGGGGCTGGAGTGATATCTGCACATTGTGCTTTTCCGTCCTTAATCCCGAACAAAAAGGAACACGTCTAAAGGAACAACATGATTCTAAAAGAATCCCGAAAAGTTGAACAATTCGGAACGAATGTCTGACCTTATTATCCTGGAAATCGTAGTCGAGCGAGTACTGCAGCTTCCCCAGCTTCTCTTGCTCCTTCTCCTCCTCCTCCTTCTCTTCTTCCGTCAGGCCCGTCTCTCCGTCCTCGTCGTCGTCGTCCTGTTGTTTCTGCAAGCGGGAGCCAGAGCGCCATCAGCGGGAGGGCGCCAGCGGCGGCGGGCCCCTACCACGAGCATGCCGCATACACGGGACCCCTCTAAAAGGGGGCCGGAGTGTGCCGCTCCCACCTCATCTGTTCATTACCTGGCAAAGCAACCGGCCGCTAATGCAGTCATTCAGGGCTGGACGCCGGCAGATGGCTTGAACTCACAATTATGTTTGGTGACACATTCTCCGTTCCACTCCAGCCCCGCAATTCGCCGCTGCGGCTCACGGCGCAGAGTTACCGCCGCATTTACCAAATTCAGCCCTACTGTAATTTGGGGGGGTGACCTAGGGAACCTCACCGCGTGTTGGGCCTCTTTCTGGAATCACATGTAATGGAATCACATCGTTCTAACGTTTGAGCCATGAGGGTAAAGAGTCTGGATAATGCACGATGTCCCCATGTGTCACCAACAATTGTTACTTTCAAGCCAAATCTTTGTCATGTCCCTTGCAGCAAATTAAAGGGCACAGAGCATCGAGCGCAAACTTGTCCCGGTTCATGTCTTTTGGTCAAACATCCTGATTGGTCAGACGATTTGGATTCATGCTTTTGCTTGACGGAGAGACTGTGCCCTTTAACACATGCATTAAACAGTGACGTTTTATTCAGGGACGTGTGGATTACTGCTTAATCGGGTTTATGGCGTTTTGGCTCTGTTGTACTTGAGAAAGGGCTTCATCCACCGCATTGTAACTCGTCCCCGTCCCGTTAACAAGCAGCCCGCGGCAAAAGGCCGACGGGGAAGTTACAATGAGCATTCCACCAAAACCCCGCCCACAGGCCGCCTAGGCCCGCCCACGGCCAGCAGCCAGAGTGAAGCGCTACCGACTTTCCACCTACCGTACGACAGCGGTCCACCACAGTCAAGAACAAAGACACAACGCGAGAAGGTGGAGGAGAGCAGAGAGAGAGAGGGAGAGGGTGAGCTCAGAGACACACACCAAGAACAGAACACAACACCCACAATGCCAAGGTGACAAATGACACACGGCTTCGGGGTGTCCGAAGATTTCCGAATGGGACCGAGGGCGCTCGAGGTCGATTCAGCGGCAAATTCGAAGTGTGTCATTTTTCATCAGAAAGCACAATGAGGTGCAGCACTCACAGTATCACCAAAAAAACGACAGGAAAGAAAGAAGAACCGCTCCTCTTCTGGCGGTACACGCCCGGCGTTGACCTCTGCCGCCGCCACGCGGCGCTACTTACAATCCGAGTGCACGTATAAAGGCGCGCCGACGTACATCACCGCCTTGCATGTTCTTCATGTTGAAGCCGTCCTTGCCCTTCTTGCCCTTCTTGTTCTTCTTCTTCTTGCAGCAGCACTTCTTGATGATGCAGAAGCAGCAGGTGAGGATGAGGAGGGCCGCCACCACGGCGATGGCGATGAGGGCCCACGGAGGCACTGCGGCACACAGGGGCAGAGGTGAGCTCGGCCGACCTCGCCGAGGCACAGGAGGTGGGCGGGGGGGGACTTACGTGGGATCTTGTCGATCTCGTTGAGGAACTTGCTCTTGATCTCCTCGAACATGTCGTTTTTGTTGACGGGCCCCTCGGACTCGGTGGAGTTGTCGGTGGAGGTGGAGATGGCCGGGGCGGGCGGAGCCGTGCCGACGCCGGAGGTGGTGGCGCCGGCGCCGGTGGGTTCGGGCCCGACCATGGCCTCTGGCTTCTTCTTACTGCTCAAGTTCCATTTCATTATGACCTCGGCCTCGCGGGGGTTCCTGCGGCACAGAGACAACACAGACACCGTGATGGAGCAACCAGAACCCCTCCTGAGCTGCCCAGTGTGAGGGACGGTGACGGTGACAACTCCCGTGCTGCATCTGAATAAATGTGACAGAAGTGCTATGTCAGCAGATTGGCTTGTAAAAAATATTGCTCTAAAGCCTTGTCCCTGTGTCCCAGAGAGACGTAAAGCATTAATAAGGGACCGCAGGGCACCGCTGCATTCTCGAATAAATTTGCTAGACACAATAAAATATAAACAAGGATAAAATGGAATTCCATAAAATAAATAATGTTTCCCTGTCTGAATAAACATGAATTCGATTCTATTTCGAAATGAACAACAGCCCCGCTTTGACTCACCAGCACAAAGTCGTATTTCAATACCGAATTTGAGGCACGTCTTGAAGGTTTTTAATGTCTTCAAATAAATCAGGAAAAAGACGAATACAGCAGTATCCATTTAATAAAGCGCCATGATATTCGATTTCTTCCATCACAGGGGACAGAAAGTTCTGTCTCAAAGCCATTACTCTGTCCGAGGCCTCAATTATTCTCTGGTCAAATATGTCCTGAAAATGAGATGAGTTCGCAGTCCCTGACCGCCACCCTTCCTTTGTCGTGACGGTGGCGACCGGGACATTTTTTGTCCAACTCGGCGTCTCTCAGCAGCGCTGGCTGTCGGAATAAAGCCGAATGAAGCGAATCAGCTTTATGAGCCATAATTCAGCTGGAGCCCAGAGGGAGAAGAAGAATGTGGAAAGGTCATCAACATGTAAGCAACATGCGGTTTGTGCCCCCCAAAAAAACCTCTGATCACGTACGTATACATCTATCATTTACCATCCAAACACCAGGAGAAAAGCGAATAAAGGTCACCACCCATCTTCAAGATGCTCAACACATGGACGGTCCCACCAGGCAGTCTGGTGAAGAGAGGTGCCGGGATTTAATGGAACCAGAACCGTTCTTCCGCCTCCCACTGTGGTAACTGTGATGAAACGTCTTTATTTTACTAATCACCGGCATGTAAAATGTGCAGCACTGAACGCAAAGCTCCACTTATTTCATCGGTGGGGCTGCAGCGGCAGAGGCATTAAAAAAAGTCCATCGCAGTAGAGGACGGAGGGAGATGCATGATAAATAAAAATGAGAAAAGAAAAAAAAATTAAACCAACATGTGTGAGTTTTAAAAGCTCCAGGGGCTCCAATCACACTTTCCGAGTTGATTTCAAGCAATATGCACTGTTGCGAAAGAGAAAGATATCACATTCGACCAATCAATACCCGGGAGCGCGTTCACAACAAACGGCAGCACTGCGAGGGTTATGGATTTCCTGATGATGGCTTGTTTGTCACCCGCAGAGAAAGGTGACAGGGATGACTGTCATTTCTCTTATGAACTGTTCTCTATGCGTAGCTTATATACTGTACCAGTCCATCTCCAGTAATTTCATTTAGAATGATAAACCCTCATACATGACATATTTGTTTGTTATCTACCATTCAGAATAGATAGAATGAACGTATTGTCATTTTTAAGATGCAATAGTAGATTACGAGCACCTCCCCCAGATGAAAATTGATTTTGAATCTGAAGCAGCTAAAAACAAAACAATCAAGTGAAGTGATTATCATTGTGATACACAGCAGCACAGCACACAGTGACACAACAAAATGTGTCCTCTGCATTTAACCCATCACCCTGAGTGAGCAGTGGGCAGCCATGACAGGTGCCCGGGGAGTAGTGTGTGGGGACGGTGCTTTGCTCAGTGGCACCTCAGTTGGCACCTTGGTGGATCGGGATTCGAACCGGCAACCTTCTGATTACGGGGCCGCTTCCTTAACCGCTAGACCACCGGTGTCCCGTGGTGAAACAAACACAAAAAATCTGGGCAACCAAATGTCATAGTTTTAGTGATCTGGGTTAATTTTTTTGGGTGCTTTGTGACCCCGCTCATTCTGAAACCTAAAAACCATTCCTGTACACTGTTCGTTCTGGTTCAGTTCTGGTTCACTAGGACCCCAACTATGAATACTATCTTTTTATTCACTCTGTTGTAGATTCTGTATACAAGTTCGACAATAAAATAAAATTGCCATGGCGATTTTTTATTATATTTCATGTATTTTTGGGCAAAAAAACTTTGGGCAAGACGTACATTTTGAAAACAACATACTGATGCACTGGAGTCGCCGAAGGCGAATAACAAGACGACACAGGAAATGGCGAACGTTGATCGTACAGAACTGTGAAAACGTCATTAAAATTTACCCAGAATTCACTGCATTCGATCCTGTTCTGGTTCAGTACGCGTTCTCACCAGGGGGACCGCACCAGAGTTTGCGACTTGATTGCAATCGAGGACAAAGCGAACTGCACGGAAAGAGGAAACGAAGTTGGGAACGGCACCGTAGGGCTGCATGTTAAAGCGGGGAGCGGGGATGGTAGTGGGGGCCTAGGTGGTAAAAAAGACGACTGAGGTCCCCTTGATGAAGGTGCCGTCCCCACACGCTGCTCCCCGGGCGCCTGTCATGGCCGCCCACTGCTGTTCTGTGCCGTGTTTCACGATGACAATCACTTCATTTGTGCCTTTTTTGGGGTCCCAGTCCTTGTTTTTGAGTTAAGCACCATTGAGTCCTGCCCTAGGATCATCTCCTCCAGGTAAGCATGACAAAGTGTTTCTTTTGGAGTAACCCATGTACTAAATTTGCATAAAAGAGAACCAACCTACATGAGTGATAAGTGAACCTGTTCTAATGGTTATTGAGATATGAGGTGTCAAAGTTGTTGTTTAATGATGAACTCAATTTTTAGAGGTGGTAGTAGCCCAGGTTCAAACCCCACTTACTACCATCGTGTCCCTGAGCAAGACACGTAACCCTGAGTGTCTCCAGGGGGGGACTGTCCCTGTAACTACTGATTGTAAGTCACTCTGGATAAGGGCGTCTGGTAAATACTTAAAATGTAAATGTAAAATGTAAATATTTGTGTGTGTAACATACAGAGGAATTCCTCAACCCTGAAGGCTCTACCCAGACACTGAAAGGAGGCGATAAGCAATCATTTAAAAAGTTTTTCTTGGCTTATCTCAGCCATGCCTCAGTCATAGATGGTGCTCATTAAAGAGTTTTTAATTAAGAGTTAAAGGTGTCCCTTAGGATGTGCATTAGGGAGTCAGTTCTAACAGAAATATTAGAATCAATGGCAAAAGGAGGGAACTTTCTTGATGGTGGTAAACGGTAAAAAGTGCCACTGAGGTCCCCTTGATGAAGGTTGCGTCCCCACACACTTCTCCCCGGGCGCCTGTCATGGTGCCCACTGCTCACTCAGGGTGATGGTTAAACGCAGAGGACACATTTCACTGTGTGCACCGTGTGCTGTGCTGCTGTGTATCACAAGTGACAATCACTTCACTTTAAACTTTAAACACACTGTGTCCAGAAGGCCACGCTCAACATGGATGTTGGTGGCCTCCTCTGCCCCGCCCTGACCCTGGTTGCATCACCCGAGATCCCAGCCTATCGTCCTCCTCCGTATCTCGGCGAAGGCCCAGGTGGGCTGCGAGCGAATCTCATTCCGCTGCTATTTCTGTCTGCTCTCCGAGGGTTGCAGGAGTGAGGAGACCTTTTACCAATAAGCCAGACCTACATCAGTGTCTCTCTCTCTCTCAGGCTGTTTTAAGATCGTCATCATCATCACCATCATCATTACAGAGCTGTGAACAGGAAGTCTCCGCGCCGCACGCAGCCTCAAGCTGGACGTTATAAAGTTCCTGTTTAAATCCGGCGAGAACGTAGACCGCAGCCCTTACCAGGCAGCTGCTCCCGTCTGCCTGGTCCAGTGGTTCTTCTGTGGGGTCACTGTCTCATCCCCCCCGGGCAGAAAACTGCAGCCGCCTCCCACTTTCCCTCCACTGCAGAGGCTCTCGCGCGGCGCACCTCGCCTCCCTCGCCCGGCCCCGCCTTCCCGAGCCACTCACACACACACACACACACTCCCTCCCTCATTCGGGATGCTGCTCACACCCTGCTGCGTGCAGTCAGCTGCGCTGTAGTCTGGTGCGGGAGGAGGGCCTCAGAGGGCCGGTTCCTCGGGGAACTTCGGAACGGTGCGGAGAGGAGGCCTGAGAGCGGCATAGAAGCCCCGGAGCGAAGGGGAGAAAATGCAGCCCAGGGACCAACTAACGCTGCAAGCGGACAATGTCCTGCACGTCTGCACCGCCAACATCGCTGGTTTCCTCAGTTCCTCAAGGAGAGCTTGCTGCATGCATGATGATAAAAAGCCATATACACATTTACATTTACGGCATTTACCAGACGCCCTTATCCAGAGCGACTTACAGTCAGTAGTTACAGGGACAGTCCCCCCCTGGAGACACTCAGGGTTAAGTGTCCTGCTCAGGGACATGATGGTAGTAAGCGGGGTTTGAACCTGGGTCTTCTGGTCCACAGGCGAGTGTGTTACCCGCTAGGCTACTACTGTTTCTATTTCTAGCGCACTTCCTGTCTCTTCCGAAATATTGAGACGTCCCTTTAATGCTGTGGATTGTGGACAATATATTTACAGCTAAAAATCTGTCCAGCATATCTATACGGATGGGCCCGCTCGAGCGGCTCTGCTCGTGGCCCCTCCTCCTCGCGTGAACGCGGCATCCGGTGAGGGAAGTGGCGTGGAAGTGGGCGAGTGTGTGCGCCGCAGTGGCACGCTGCCACCCAGCTCTGTACAGGCTCAGCAGATGGCCCCTGGCAGTCCAGGCCCGTTCCACTCCGCCAGCTGACTCTGCGAACAAGGAGCGGCATGCTGCGGCCCAAAACATACTGTAAGTACAAGATAGAAACAGCAAGAAACGAATGGCATTATCCAGGACGTTAAAAAGTTCACCGAAATGCCAAATAAAGCACAAACGTGATCATTCTGGAATAACGACAAACTGACTTGGATTTGTAGATTAATCTCATCAATCTGTTGAAAAACCGCCACGATACCGCCACGATACAATATGGGGGTGGTAGTGGCCTAGTGGGTTAGACACTCGCCTATGAACTAGAAGACCCAGGTTCGAATCCCACTTACTACCATTGTGTCCCTGAGCAAGACACTTAACCCTAAATTGCTCCAGGGGGGGACTGTCCCTGTAAATACTGATTGTAAGTCGCTCTGGATAAGGGCGTCTGATAAATGCTGTAAATGTAAATGTAATACGTCCCCAAACGAATTCATGAAAAGCTGACTTGAGTCACAAGCCCAGGTGACAGTGGCTGGAGTTATTTTACGTTTCTGAGATGTATAGTGGTTAAGGAAGTGGAGCCGTAATCAGAAGGTCCGCCAAGGTGCCACTGAGGTCCCCTTGATGAAGGTCCCGTCCCCACACGCTGCTCCCCGGGCGCCTGTCACAGTGCCCACTGTCACCAAGGGTGATGGTTAAAATCAGAGGACACGTTTCGCCGTGTCACCGTACATTGTGCCTGATGTGCTTCACAATGACAATCGCTTCACTTTCACTTTCATTACAAGAACATGATGACGATCCCAATAATTCTAGTGTTGAAGGGCGTCCATATTGGCCTATATCTTGGACACTAGTGGACTTTCCAGCTTCTGCATTATCATGCGCTCCCACTGGTTGTTGCCTCAAGTTAATTCCTTTTTAAATTGGATTTTAGCCACTATAGTCTCTTCCTGTGTCAGTGCCCCTGTAGAGTTGGGGCACAGAGCCGTGCGAACGCAGGACCCCTGGGAGCACAGATATGCTCCTGCTCGTGACTTCTTAGGGACTTCAACGTCTTTGACAATAACGCAGCCTACATCCCTCTCAACGTTTGGCCTAAATAGACCGTGACTGCCAATTCACATCCATCTCATTAACCTAATAACGGGCTAGAATCTTAATTTTAGCACTCGGGAAATGTGCTTCCTATCTCCCATTCGCAAAAAGTCTGTTTTGTCTGTGAAGGAGGGCCACACATAGTGACGCGTAGTACATCTTTCTATCATTTTAGTTGGGCCGGGTCCGGTTGAACTTGTACAGTATGATCGCCGGGTTTTTGGTCTCTAGTTCCTTTCTGTATGATTTGCTGGTTGTAAACTAGTTTCAGCGATTGGCGAAAGTGTTTCTCATGCTGTAAAATGTATTTTTAGTAAATTTACATTTACGGCATTTCCAGAGCGACTTACAATCAGTAGTTACAGGGACAGTCCCCCCCTGGAGACACTCAGGGTTAAGTGTCCTGCTCAGGGACACGATGGTAGTAAGTGGGGTTCGAACCCGGGTCTTCTGGTTCATAGGCGAGTGTGTTACCCGCTAGGCTACTACCACCCTCGATGTAAAAAAGTTTTAATGAAATGTTATATTGTTTTGCAATTCTTTATGTTTATGTTTAACCACCATATGAGAGACGTGAAAGTGGATGCTGAGGAGATAAAGCGGAGGCTACCATCTGGTGATTATGTTTTAAACCTACATTTCCCCACACATTATTCTAGCTGTCGTAGTGCGTGCAAAAGGAAGCCGGGCTTTTTAAAAGCTGCACTTTAGGACTTCTGTCGCGCTCGGGTCGGGTTCGGGCTGGTTCAGGCCTAACTTTTTAGGCCCGATTACAGCTCTAGTTGGAATCCCAGCTGTGTAGAGTTTGCATGTCCTCCCCTTGTTGCGTTGGTTTCCTCCAGGTTCCTCCGGTTTCCTCCTGCCGCCCAAGGGCATGTAACCGTATTTCCACCAAAATGTCTACCCCTTTATACGTCCAACAAAAAGCTAAATTGCCCAGCATCTGTGTCTGCAGACAGCCATATTTGAAGTAAGCTGTGTGCAAAGCTGGACCAGGGCGGCCTGGCCCTGTCCCATGAGGCCTGCAGCCTCAGCACATTTCACTCTAACAAGCTCTTATGCAATAATTGTGTTGTTCTCAGTAGAACTGTGCAGGAACAGACGCATCCGAACAGTTGTCCCGATGTGGGAATTTCGAACCGCGGAAGAACAAGTTCCACGGAGCCGCTGCTGCAAACACAGACAAAGCGGTTTTAAGGAAGAGGGCCGAGATGAATATTTGATGAGCACAGCCCCGTGGAGCTCTGGAGTCACATCATGTATGTGCTTCCGAGAAGCTATTTATATCCCGCTGTCGGAATGTGGAAGTGTGGTTGGGAAAGTTGTGATCAGAGTTATTTTTTGAGCCCGGCATTGTTATTACGCTCGTTCCTCTTCTACCTCACTCGCTTCCTTTTGATTAATTGCTATTTGTTTCATGCAGGGGTCCATAGGGAGTGTTTTTTTTTCTAGTTCATTCTGCAGCGAGGACTAGTCCTAAGACCCAATTCTCTTCTCTCAAACATTCAGCAGGACAGGAAAATCAAACTCCCGACAGTAAAAGCAAACAGTGCCGTTGACCCGCTCTCAAGACATCATCATGCTGGAAACATCACTTCATTCTGACCTTATGATGATTATTCAACAGAAACTTACGTCATCTATGCTGCCAGATTCAGCTGAATGTTTCCAGTTTGAAAAAACAAAAAAGTCTTTGAAAATGAAGCACAGCACACGGTGCACACAGTGAAATTTGTCCTCTGCATTTAACCATCATCCTGAGTGAGCAGTGGGCAGCCATGACAGGCGCCCGGGGAGCAGTGTGTGGGGACGGTGCTTTGTTCAGTGGCACCTAAGTGGCACCTAAGTGGCACACTTCCGCTAGGCCACCACTGCCCCACTGATTTATATTTACTTAAGATTACTACAACCAGTAACATTCTAAAACATCAAAATGGGCTGATGTCCAGTGTTATTACATTATGCAGTGGACCATATTTAAAATAAAAATGCATGAATTTTTCTAAACAACAGCATTGCACTTCAACATCCCAAACTAGTTTTAATGGAATGTACCTGTAATGTTATTCCACATTTACATTTAAGGCATTTACCAGACGTTCTTATCCAGAGTGACTTACAACCACTAGTTACAGGGACAGTCCCCCCAGAGACACTCAGGGTTAAGTGTCCTGCTCATGGACACGATGGTAGTAAGTGCGGTTTGAACCTGGGTCTTCTGGTTCATAGGCGAGTGTGTTACCCGCTAGGCTACTAACACCCACACAGACAACCGTACTCCCCCTACATTGTCAGAGACAAACCATACTTACGAGATGAAATGTCAATCAAATGTTCTTTTATGTTCATGCATAATTTAAATTCATTATTTATGCACACATGGTCACTTGTGTTAAGAGGGTTGATCAGTGTTAGGGTCACGGTGATGACTTGGTGGGTCAGCTGACATCTTGTCATCAGTACTGTTCTAGAGGGTCACAGAGGAGCACCACTGATCAGCCCAGACTGGAACTGGGGGACGCTGGTGGGAAAGGCGCCCAGTCTGGACGAGTTGCTGTTCCTGGATGTTAATATTTCATCAGCGCCACAGCGACTGAGCCCAAAGATGGCACACAGACAAACAGTCGGTAAAGAGGGCAAAGTCGAGCTGTGATGAGGAGAGAAACAGACACGTGCAGCCCTGGGGACGGCGATTACTGAGAAGTGGTGGGATGCACGGCGTCCTGGCGAAGGCCTGGGCTTCATCCTCGTCGCCATATCTGCACCCCTTCTCTCTCACTCGGCGTCTGCAGGCAGCACCGCAATGCAGGGGTTCAGCGCTGAGAGATGTCGCTAGAGGGCGCCGTGAACACCATCCCTCGCCCACGCCGCTCTTACAAACTGGCCTTCACCTCCATCCCCCCACCTCCTTCCTGCCTTCACCTTGTTTAAGGACAGGCCGGCAGAGGAGACGTTATTTCTCCCCGAGTCCAAACAGACGCAGCTTTACAGAAACTTGGTTTAATTAAGACTCAAATTACCCCAGGAAAAGAACCAAACCGCTCCATTTTTAATGAGATGGTTTCGTTCCTCTGCATTACACTGCCAGCAGACATTCCAAAGGCTTCGAAATGGCGTTCCTCAAGAGAAACGTTCGGCCGATTTCATCATCTAAAGAAGCATGCGGTGAGTGTTCTAGTGTCAAGCATGGTTAAAAAACCTGGAAGAAGCTAAATTATCAATGAGTTAACAAATAAATGGAATCAAGAGATGAAATCCCGGGAGACCCTCCATATCTACCAAAAGACAGAGGCAGGAAATAAGGGTCTCGGTGGCTTTACAGGCTTCATTTGAAATAAAACCATGAACTTATTCAACAGTTAAAAATGTAAGCTTTATTTTGCATATGACAATAATTTTGACATCCAGAAGGAATATTTTGATATAAATCTTTCATTCAAACTCTATGATGTTCAAAGTATAGTTGTTTTTGGCGGCCTGTCTTAATAAAAGTCTTTGCGTCCAGCTGTCATTTTAGTATTTATTTAGTATTTATTTAGTATTTATTCACGTCCAGACTCATTTGAATCTAGTCAAGTTGCAGTTGACTAAAAGTCAAGCATTTTAGTCTAAATTTAGACAGAATGATCCATAAATAATTTAGTCTAGTTTTAGTCAATGAAAACAGACGACATTTTAGTCTACATTTGGTCAATGAAAATTGTATTTTAGTCTTGTTTTTTTTACGTAATGCAATTATGTAATCCAGTAGAACAGACAAAAAAACATTTTCTTTAAGTCAAACCCATTTCATAATTAAAACAAGATGATCTTATTATTATATTATTGTTACCTTATACACTGAAGAATACTCTACATCCATTCCACTTCTCCACATTTCTCCTCGAGGTTAATCAACCAAATATTCTGTTTTCTTTTTCACTTCAATGTAAAGAAAGTGTTCAAAGATCAGCCATCTGACAACCCACCACCACTATTCTGAAATTTAAATAATGCCGCGAATGCGGACGTGACGTAATCGGTGCGACCAGATGGGAAAGACACCGATAACACGATTAAGATTAAATGAAATAACGGAAAAAAACGGCTTGTCTCGCCAACTTTACATTTTAGTAACTTTACATCTTGTAAACCACATTTTGTCTTGTTTTTATTAATCATCAACAATACATTATATATTTCGTTATAGTTATTGTCACATCTTGTTTCTGTCACGCCATTAAAGGTTCGTTCATGGCAGATATTTCGGTAGATATTTCCAACACAAAGAACCGTGCGAAGCTGCAGGAGAACAAGCATCTCTTTTTTGAAATGAGAGTTGACGCGATTCAATCTCGTGTCTCGTGTCTCGTGTCTCATGTCCTGGCGTTGCCGCTGTCGCAGTTGTCATTGACCTGCGGCAGGACGAGCGATTTCCGCCGTCAGAGCTGTAACATCACATCTGACAGGCGAAGCATCAGACAGGGGCGTGGTGACAGAAGACGGAGTCTCAGGCCGCATCGCCGGGGCGCCAGAGATTGGACCCGGAATTGGACCTGGAAATGGCCCCGAGGACCCCGGCACCGTGCAACACCACAGCTATAGCCAGACCAATTGTAGACCTCACTAAAGGACATCTACACTTACAGCATTTATCAGACGCCCTTAACCAGAGCGTCTTACAATCAGTAGTGACAGGGACAGTCCCCCCCTGGAGACACTCAGGGTTAAGTGACTTGCTCAGGGACACGATGGTAGTAAGTGGGGTTTGAACCTGTGTTACCCACTAGGCCACTACCACACAAAGGAGCCACCCAGCTGAAATCATGAGTTCCATCTGACGCCTTTTGTACCAATATGTTTTTTTCTAGATATCTAGAAATTCTGGGTCGCTTTAGCCCTTTTTTACGTGGCAATGTCCGAGTATTGGGCCCCCGAGAACTGCTGCAACGGCGCCATCATTAAACTGAATTTAAAAAAAAAATAGACACAGAAACAGGACCTTCCACAGATCAAGTTCTGCTGCTTCAACTTCTCCATGATGAAGCCCCACCAGCTCAGCGAGACGAACATCACTATCAGGACAATTCTTTTATATAAATTTCTCTAAATTATATTCAGCAGGATGATTTTTAATTCCATTTGTTAAGAGTATTGAAGCATTTCAAGCCAGATATCAATACATGGAACTTTATTGATTCGCTGTTCAATATTTTCTGGGTCGACATAAATAATGATTTAAGATAAAAGTGCCAAAAACGATCGTGAGCTCATCATGGAAGCGTCCAGTCAAGAAGAAGGTCCCCTCTGGTCCCCCAGTCCCGAGGAGGGAGCGCAGTTCTTCTGCAGTGTCTTTCGCAGGCAGCCGAAGGTCGGACAAATTAGGGCAGTCCGCCGCCGTGGCCCACATGGACGCCGCTGTTTCCTGTGCAGCGGCGTGGCTCTCTCGCTCTTTCTCCACACCTCCGTCTCCCCCGCTCCCTTTATTCCGGCCTAAAATAGCCCGGCAGACTAGAGCAGGGTGACGGGGACCAGGAGACAACCCCGGATCCCGAGATCCTGCTTCCCGCGCGTGGATCTGGGTCGACATGACGGAGTGGCGCAGGAGAAGGAAAAAAAAGCCTGCCCGGCAGAACGTGGGCTTGGGGCTAATTGACCAATCTGTCCCCGTCTGTCAGCACTGTCCCTGCTCCGGGCCTGGTCAGGGCGCTGCAGGCCACGTTTCCAGAAGCTCCTGAAGCTTCGTACATTTTCAGCAATTAGCATGTTTGCCAAACGGACACGCTTTGAAGGATAATGCATCATGTCCGACACTTTGTCTCGGAGGGGACATCTTTCACTGAAGCAAAAACAGGCCTTTTACCAGCAGGGGACGCTGAAGGCAGCATATTGATCGGAGGGGGCCGCGTCATCTGATAGGCCTATCAGCTGCCAGGCTGTTTGGTCATATTGCCTCATAGATTGAGGCAGTAATTTAATCCGGGTCCCACACATCGACGGTCAAACATTAACGAGCCGGTGAAAAACCTATAGCGTGCGGGAAACCCACCACAAATCCACGTGCTCAGAGCAACTCGGTATTTACTGATGGGAGCAACAATTATGACTCTTTTCAGTCGAACCTCAAAGGGGCAAAGTGTAAGAATTTGGGACGAGTTAGAAATGAAACTGCAGAAGCTCACTATCGCCTCTTCAGGCACAACATGGTATTACAAGACAGCTAACGCAAGTAAACGCCTCTGTGGCCAAATGGGACACCTCGTTCCGCATCACACTGAGCGCGGGACGGAAAACGTGGGCCACGCGGGAGTTACGGTCCAGGGAGAAAGTGACCTGATCGATGGTGGTTTACTGGACACTGTACAGCACCACGCAGTTCAACAGACCAATCAGGCCGGGACCCATTGATTTCCGCTCCAGCGCAGAGCGATAGCAGCTCGCACTCTCGGGACAAGAGGTCAGCATGCGGCGCGGCATTACATCACGTCACCGGTCCCGGTTCTCGAAATCAGCATAAATGGATATGCACGCGAACAAGCGTGCACCTGTCTGCGGGATCTGTGGCGCAAAATATCAGATAGCACTGTTTGCTCTGGGGCGCCCAGGATCGATTTGCGCCTACTATCGACCCGCTGATTGGATTGCTTATGCAGGTTCGTCTCAAGCCTCACTGCACCCCGATTACGACCCCCCCCCCCCCCCCCCCCCCCCCCCCACGTAACCGCGCTGCACCGCGTAGAATACTGAGATCTCAGCATGAGCCTCGGGCACGGTGGGTAGGTCGCATCCCAGCATCCCCTGGATGAGAAACCTTGTCATTTTTCGCATTGTCTCTCAACGAGAGCTAGTCATTAAGACAGGTGGGCGGAGCTCAGCCAGGTGCTCAGACGGCAGGATTTCAAACAGAAAAGGTGCCAGGGACGACGCTGGGCGTGTGTCCCGGTAGGGACCGTTTGTGTGTGTGGGCCATCTGAGGACACTGACCTTTTCCCACGTGCCTGCTTGTGTGTGTGAGTTCCATTTTGCATGGAGTGTGTGTGTGTGTGTGTGTGTGTGTGAGGCTGCTCCTGACAGCAATATGACAGTGATGGAGCGAATGGCCTCCATGGACTGCCAGGGAAAGAACAGGACACACACACACACACACACACACCTGCCGTACTAAAGAGCACAGCAGACAGCGATCTACCTCCCGCTGCACACACACACACACACACAGTCTCATCTCTCCGCTAACAGACACTTTGTAGAACGCCGGGATGCCCATTCGACCAGTTAACCTTCGGGATGAAGGTGAGAATTGCGCCGGTGCGGAGTTGAATAAGCGGGCATTTTACAGTTTTTCTCTCCTCGCCGCGGCGCCGCGAGAGACACGTAATAAAAATGTGCTGAGCGGGATTTTTTATTTTTTTCTTAAGCAGCGTCAGTCTCCTCCGCCATCGCGGACGCGCGGTGACATACAGCCACCGGGCTTCCCACCAACAGCCGGCCCCTCAGTCATTTAAAGGCCTGAGTTCACATTAAAAGAGCCTGTCTCAGCACACACACACACACACACACACACACACACACACACACTCCTGTAGGTGCACAATTCACAGTGTCGGACCGAAAAGATGGACATGTCCGTCGCTAGAGGCGTGTGACCTCGCTAGCTAAAAAAAAAACAACAAAAATGGTCACGCAAACGTTGCGAGTTGCAAAGCCCTGCAGGACTTGTCCAAAAATGCGTTCCGACCTTTCAGCACCGTTCGCCGGGATCATCATAAACCGCAGTGATGACTTCGACCGGAACGGAAGCCAATCAATTGAATCGATGGAGGCTTTCTGACTCCAAATCGTTTCCTGAACTCTGTCCCGAGATTCCACTTTTACACACAACGGGGACGAGGTGTCACGGACAGGATTAATCTGGATTACTAAGTGAATCTAATTGGATTGCATCCCTAGGATGTGTTTAGTGTGTGTGTGTGTGTCCGTAGAAGACACACATCCGGTCAAAGCGCTCATTTGTCCCGGTCCGAGAGACACCAGCCATCACCACGCATCAGGGTCCCCGGATGACTCATCCTGCACTTCCACCCGGGGGGGGCGGGGTCTTGTGTGCCGCTGCCCCGCACACACCCACCCACCACATAAACACACCGTCTTATCGACGTCCGCCGAGTCGGCTGAGACGACCCGACACGCTCAGAGAGAGAGAGAGAGAGAGACCGGATTCAATTTCACGAGCCATCAGCCCCCCGGCATCCCCCTGTTAAACCTGGGAAGGGGTCCAGAGAGTCCCAGTGACCCCCGACCCCTGACACTGCGTCAGTTGATCCACCACAGCAGCGTAGACGTGGCCCGGCCGCGGGCGGATCCTGCACTGCGCTCCACCGTCCCACAAAACTTCTGCAGTAGCGCCTCCTCTAAACGTCCTCACCCTCTACATCAACCCCCACAGAGGTCCAACTATGTAGTCAATGATCTAGATAGATAGATAGATAGATAGATAGATAGATAGATAGATAGATAGATAGATAGATAGATAGATAGATATTTTATTGATCCTGAGGGATCAGCATTCTTTACCAGGTACCTGCGCACTCTCCTCCGCAGCCAACTGGGATTAGACGGTAACAAAGCTGGAGTCGTTTAACTCCGACCTCCATGCAATGTCCTTCAAGTAGCACGGGATGGGACACGGCACCCCCAACACTCCCACTCTGAACACACACACACACACACACACACACACACCCATAAAAAAAAAAAAAAAACATGGAGAAATGAGGTGCAGGTCGTGTTCACCAGGACTGGTGGTGGTGGGGCTTTCCAGGGGCTTTCCTCACCAATACAGCTTATTCAGCACAATGACCCCCACGTCCCACGCATCTCCCTGTCCTCCTGACATCATCATCCTCCCGGCCCCTGCGGCTTTGGACTAATGCAAATTCACGCCAAATTTATCTCAATGAAAAATAAAACTGATGAATAGATGAGATATGTACAGATATGTATCCCGGCGGTGCAGGAAAGTCGTGCGGCTCCTCGAACACACTTTGCCGCTCCAGGCCGAGCAGGAGCGGGATTATGTAACCGGATACTGCAGCACTACGCACCCAGGACCGGGCGGGACGGCGGAAAAGTTGCGCTCCCTCAGCATCCCTCGCAGACGCACACGTACACGTACACGTTCACATCACTCACCTGCCCACCTTCTGACGGACCAGAGAGCAGGAAGTTCGCGGTGTCCCGTACTCCCTCTTTCTGTTATTATATCTTCTCCAGAACAACACTCCCAGCGTGTTTTCTTTTTTTTATTGTTGTTATTACTGTTATTAATATTTTCTGAGGCTGATCAGCCTGGTCCGGCGCTGTTCAGCGGAAGAGAACTGAACACACTCTCTCTCTCTCTCTCTCTCTCTCACACACACACACACACACACACACACGTCCACTCTCACCCACCGCAATCCTCCCTCAGCGGCAGCCCGACAGCCCGGTCCACTGCTGTATTTCGAGGGCGTCGCACTCTCATTGGCCGAGGGCGCGATCAATAAAAACCGGCCTCGCTGCTGATTGGCCGGTGGGCGGGGCTTAGGCTCCGGACAGCGTTTTTTTTTTTTTTTTCTTCCTACAGTTCTTGCGGAGGGGAATGCTGAGCTTTGAAAATCAGATTCGGGGTTAAAAAAGAGAGAGTGGAAGAGGGGTGGAGATGGGGGATGGAGGGGAGATGTGGGAGCCAATCAGATGCGCAGACGCCGAGCGAGGGTGGATGGGCGGGTGGCAGATTTCTCCTCATCCCCCTTTACTACCTCTCCTCCTCCTCCTCCTCCTCCTCCTCACTCGCTCCCCATCACCAGAAGTACTGCTCTCTCTCTTTTCCAGCGGCAGAGAAAAGGTGTGTGTGGTGCTAGCTCCTCCTGTCTTGGCTCTGCAGTAACGGTATGAGCTGTGTGGGCTGGAACAGGCCACCTGTCCTGCAGCTGTAGCACACAGCTCATGTGAATTATTAAAAGTGCACACACACACACACACACACACACACACACACAGGAAGCAGCAACTCCGATTCACACGGTCCCACCAGCCTGTACAGGCAATGCGTCGACTCTGCAGTCTGCGGCACGGACAGCATATTAAGAGCGTCGCCACGCCTCGCCCGAGAGAGAGGGATGAACGCCCAGAGTCCCGAAGACAAGCTGCAGTGGCTTCAGACCCTCAACCGTCCTCCGTCCCTGACAAATCCGCTGTCTAACTGCTGACGAAATGCAACGTCCAAAATCAATGCGATCCATTAAAACCCCACCCCTCAGCACCCCCGTTTACCCCAGAGACGACCACCATCAGCAGATGGTGTCACGCAGCGTCAGTCCCCCACTTCGTAAATGGGAGGAACCAAGCCCAG
Source organism: Denticeps clupeoides (assembly GCF_900700375.1). Taxonomy (NCBI): domain Eukaryota; kingdom Metazoa; phylum Chordata; class Actinopteri; order Clupeiformes; family Denticipitidae; genus Denticeps; species Denticeps clupeoides. The sequence goes on along the minus strand of NC_041718.1, from coordinate 20,827,971 downwards.
TATTTACCAGAAAACCTGTTCAGTTCGCTATAAATCAATACTGCAATATATCGGGACAATTAGTCTATGGATTCATCATCAATGTGCTGAAGTCTAGCACCGATGTTGTCAGGTTTTCATTTAAAGTCTGTACAGCAACTGGACACACCTCATTTTATGCAGAGACTCAGTCTTTTATTCTCTAACCATTTACATTTACAGCATTTACCAGACGCCCTTATCCAGAGCGACTTACAATCAGTAGTTACAGGGACAGTCCCCCCCTGGAGACACTCGGGGTTAAGTGTCTTGCTCAGGGACACAATGGTAGTAAGTGGGATTCGAACCCGGGTCTTCTCGTTCATAGGCGAGTGTGTTACCCACTAGGCTACCACCACACATAGATTTGTCACAGGGACGTCTACCTCAATACGCTGAAAAAAAATCCACACTGGAATACAGAGGATTCCGGGTCATTTGGATATGTCCTTGTTTTACTCCATTAATAAGAAACAGCTATTAAAAACAGAGCAACATTTGCTGATGCACCAGATACTTAACCAGTGCGAATTTCTCAGTGTAACTGATCATTGCAGTCAATCAATCAAGTGACTGACGTTGCATTCGTGATCCCAGCATCATTCCACCTTTGCTGTTCAAGTTGTGTTGTGGAAATTTTATTAAAAGATGAAATATTGTTCCTTTGCTCTGTGCCACGCGACCTTTTCGTTTTAGGAGCTGTGTAAGGGAAGGGCGAAGCGACGGAAGCGATCTGGTTCAGTAATTATCTTAAAGAAGTGGTTATTAAAAGACAGTTCATCTCCACATTACTGCATATATTCCGTCATAAACAGCCATTTCCCGCTCCCAGACTCATTTTCATCATGAACAAAGTCCGGACAGGAGGTTTCATCAGACGGAGGATATTTCTAAATCATCCTAAAAGTTTGATCGGTGTATAGATATACTTGCAATTGAGCACATTCAGGTTGCATATACAACAATTAGAATTAGGAAATGCGCACTGTTCCTCCTTCCTTCTTTACTCTCTGTTCTTTACCACACCACACCACACCACACCATACCTCACCTACTCTACCATAAACCACACCATACACCACACTGTAAAAAACACCACCATACCATAGCAGAGTGTGTGGTAGTAGCCTAGTGGGTAACACACTCGCCTATGAACCAGAAGACGCAGGTTCAAACCCCACTTACTACCATTGTGTCCCTGAGCAAGACAAGTTGCTCCAGGGGGGGACTGTCCCTGTAACTGCTGGTTGTAAGTCGCTCTGGATAAGGGCGTCTGGTAAATGCCATAAATGTAAATGTGAACGAAATTTCACGGTATTTCACAGAACCCGAACCACAGCTCCTCAAGCAACCGCGGGTCCTAAAGCCTACACAGCAGTACTGTATTTGGGTGGAACACAGCACAAAAACCAATGGAAAGATATCCTGGAATTCTTTATTCTGTTAGTCTGCTACTTGTGATTAAATCTTCCGAAAATACTGTTCCGCGCATCACTTCAAGCAAAGAATAAGTCAGCTTTTGTTTTAATGTTATAACAAATTCACAATTTGTTTGTGACACACTCGCCTATGGACCAGAAGACCCAGGTTCAAATCCCACTTACTACCATCGTGTCCCTGAGCAAGACACTAAACCCTGAGTGTCTCCAGGGGGGGACTGTCCCTGTAACTACTGACTGTAAGGCGTCTCTGGACAAGGGCGTCTGGTAAATACTGTAAATGTAAATGTAAATGAATGCTGTTAGAGAATGTTGATAATTAGCATCCCCAGATAATTAGCATCAGCTTTTCAATACTGAGTGTCTGTATCCTAAACTTTTTACAGCTTTTTACAGTAGAATAGTCTATACAGTGCATTAGAATACTATTCACATCGTTTTTCCACATTTTATTATGTTACAGCCTTATTCCATAATTCATTTTTTTCTCACATTTCAATCCCATAATGACAACAGCTTTTGGCAAATTAATTAAAAATAAAAAAAAACTTAGAAAGCACATGAAAATCACATGTATTAAAAGTCTTTGCTCAATACTTTGCTGAAATACCTTTGGCAACAATTATTTTATATCTACGTAACTTTATTTTATATTTATTTTATATTTATTTAAGTCTTTTTGAATATGTTGCCACACGATTGGCCCACCTATACTTGGTCAGATTGGACCATTCCTCTTTGCAGCACCGCTGAAAGATGGGACGTGTTGGTGCACAGCCATTTTAAAATCTCTCCAGAGATGTTCAATCGGATTCAAGTCTGGGCTCTGGTTGGGCCGCTCAAGGACTTTCTGAAGCCAATCCTTTGATATCTTGGCTGTGTGTTTATGGTCGTTGTCCTGCTGAAAGATGAATCTTCAAGAGCGCTCTGGAGCAGGCTGCAGAAACATCTCAAGGATAATCAGGGGACATAGGAGGCAAAGTTTCATGGCAAAGGCTGTGAATAGTAAAGTACCTGCGCTCTCTCAGTTTTAAATTTTTAAGAAATGTGCCAAAACCTCAATTAAAGCCTCAATTTTACTTTGTCATTATGGGGTGTTGAGTGTAGAAAAAATGAGGAAAAATGAATTTAATCCATTTTGGAATAAGAATGCAACATGACGACATAACGTGGAAAACGTGAATACTTTTACTGTATATGCTTTTTGCCTGTGTATTCCGTACATCACATAGCTCAAACTAAACAAGAGCTTTACAGTCTAATGCTGTAGTATGATGTTGGGCAGGGCGTTTTATTTCGTTTTCTTATATCAGCAGTCAGTGTGCTCATTTGTCAGTAAGAACAGCCAATATACAAATGTTTGCTATAGAAAGAACAAAAAGAAGAGTTTGTTAATAAGGAATTGTTGATGGATACTTTGATACTTATTTTTCTTTTTATTGTAATGTTTTAGTTGGACCATACAATTCAGAATTTGGTACTTTTGCTTAAAAATATTTTATGGGGTTATTTGAACATGGTTTGCACATTATACCACATAAAAGTTTAATAAAAACAACTAGTGCTGTTGAAAGTAACTTTTACTCAAAGTAAAATTTTAATTAAGTAATTTTTTTTATTTAATGACATTTTTTCAGTGTCACGTTCCACGACATGGGTGTGGAGAGGAGGACGTCCTCTGTTCCACACACAACCAAACCAAGCATACAAACAGTGCTTTTATTACCAGTGAGCTAACAGGTAGAATAAAACAGCGGATTCAGCACAGCTAACCAACATCAGTACAGCCTGAAGGAGGGGGTGGTCCAGCGGGGACAACTCAAACACGCACAAAACAAAAAGGGTGCATAAACACACACCAAGCTAACTGGCTAACACAGGCTAACAAGAAAGGGTCTATCACACAACGCAACAACACACAAATGAGATCCCCAACGGCGTTGCTTGCAGATCTCAGTGGACCCTGGGGACCTCCAAAAGAGTAAGGGCCTAGCAGACCCTGGGGACCTCCCGAACACCATCGGAAGTCTCTTTATATAGGTGGAGGTGACCAATAGGCAGATGGTAGGCGGAGCTGGTAGGCTTCAACTCCTCCCACGAAGTCAACCTAAAAGACACAGGACACAAAAAGACAGCCAGCCACACAGAACACGTGGGAGCGTACGTCCAGGGACATAACATCAGTACTCTTTCCACCTCTGCACACCACACCACACCACACACTTAAGACAGCATAGTAAAAGAGTTAAAAGGACTGCATAAGACCCACATACCAGCACTGGGTTAAAAGCCAGGGTGTAAAAGTGAGTTTCTAAACAAGATTAAAATGCAGCGATTGACGGGGCCTGCCTGACACTGGCTGGTGCAAAGTGCCCTGTCACCTCTGAGCTTGTAATGTAACCTAGGGACAGTGGTCTGAAGACCTGAGAGAACGGGGTGGAGTGTAGGAATGGAGAATAGGCTGGAGCCGAGCGATTCAGTGGCTTAAAACCAAACGAGCAATTTTAAATTGGACTCTACAACAGACAGGAAGCCAGTGTAGTGAGGCTGAGATCGGGGTCACGTGATCTCGACTGTTTGTACCAGTGAGAAAACGTGCAGATGCCTGATTGAAGGCGAGCTAGAGATGTCTGGCTGATGCCAAAAAGCAACGACAACGTGAATCACTGTTTCCTGCTGAAAGAAGTATGATTTTACAATATTGTTAACTATTTTTAGAGCGCGGCCCATTTTTACACCTAGGTTTGAAGTCAACGGTGTTTCACAAGCGGCTGGGGAAGCGGGGCATGCTGCCTTCACTGTCATCTCGGGTTTTTGTGATGACCTGCAGCGAACCTCGAGTCCCAGCAGAGGGAGCTCTCATGGTGGCCTGGTGCAGGAGGACACTGACTGAAAGGTGGGGCGGGGCTAGGCCAGAGAAAGGAGAAATACTCTACTTCACCCGAGAGGCGTCAATATTTCTCGTGACCTTTTGACCTGTAGACAATCGCTAATGGCAAAACGTGTTCAGTGCACGAGGTGACGTTGATGCTTGGCGTCATGGGTCAAAAAAACCCGTCGCCGAATTAAATAGGGAGCTCGTTCGCTTTTCTCGTCCCTGGACCAGCCGAAAGCAGCACAGATACCCCGGCGCCGTCAACAGCCAGCTCTCCCCTAACGGGAAAATCGAAAGGCTGCGTATGGCTGTTGATACCGGCCCATAAATAATGCACGGCGGTGATAAAGTGCTTCTCTCCCGCTTCGCAAGGCGAGAGAAGCACGTGACGCGAGAGCCCGCGAGGTTGGACTTCATTATCTAGATGAAATTCGCAGAGTTGAAGACAGCGGGACCCTCATCACAGCAGCGCGGCAGGGGCAGGGTGTGGGACGGCGCGACCGCTGTCCCCTTCTCCAGATAATCTGCTGAGTGCCTCGGCGGTAAGTCAGCAGACCATTTCAGCGAGAGTGCCGCCTGCGCCGGCCGGCCGGCCGCAGTAAATCACGCCGCACGCCCGAGAATTAAAAGGCCCGAGCGGCTTCAGAGATGCAAATGTGCACCAACCACCAACCACGGATTTTTTTGTTCAGACATATATAAGTGTTTGAGAGTTTAAATGCATCACGTATATATTAAGTATATTTTTGATAAATTGAGAGGATTTACGTTTAGAGCATTTACCAGACGCCCTTATCCAGAGTTACAATCAGTAGTCACAGGGACAGTCCCCCCCCTGGAGACACTCATGGTTAAGTGTCCTGCTCAGGGACACGATGGTAGTAAGTGGGGTTTGAACCTGAGTCTTCTGGTTCACAGGCGAGTGTTTTACCCGCTAGGCTACTACCACCCTACTTTCACTCCCCCACCACCCATACAATCAGTAGTGACAGGGACAGTCCCCCCCTGAAGACACTCAGGGTTAAGTGTCCTGCTCAGGGACACAATGGTAGTAAGTGGGATTTGAACCTGGGTCTTCTGGTTCACAGGCGAGTGTGTTACCCGCTAGGCTACTACCACCCTGCACCCTACCACATCAGCTTGTCACTGAGTAAAAGTGAACGTGAGAAATTTGCTCAGGATGCAGCATGGTGGATGGAGAAGCCACGAGCATAATTCACAGAAGCATAAGAACCCATTATGCAATTGGTCTGAAGTCCCGCATGTATAGTTCCTTCACCAGGACATCCCCTCTAAACCAAGGTGGCGTATTAGATGTTCCGCTACCAATCTGATAATAACATGCAGTCCAGGAGGCCGTTTGTGTCCAGAGCGCAGATACACTGCAGCCATCGAGACTGAATTACTCAGCAGCCATAATCTCAGCAGGACGTGGAGTTTAGTGGCCGGACTCTTCAGCCTCCTCACGTACAGACATCCTCAGCTCTCTCCCTGTGCACAGCTTGACATTTCGTTGAAATTTTCCTTCTTCGTATAGTGCAAACATATAGGTGGATACGAACAGGAAGAAGCAACGTAGACAAAGTGAAGTGATTGTCACTTGCGATACACAGCAGCACACAAATTTGTCCTCTGCATTTAACCCATCACCCTGAGTGAGCAGTGGAATGAATTGTTTGAAGCTGTTTTGCTGTGTGTGGGAAGTACTAGTTTTGTGTAGCCATGCCATTTCTTCCCAGCAGGGGGGGCTCTGTATCACCATTTTAAATCTCACCCCATAAAGCGGACCGACAGCAGGGGGCGCTGAGAGCTGCACTGCGCTGATCCCTGAGCCCACGACCCATCAGCAGCTGATCTGGGATCAGCTCAACTGTCATGCGCCCGGTGGTAACGGTGGCTCTGGGACGCAAGGAGCTGACCCCATATCAGCTAACGGGCAACTCAGCCGATTGAAATTCAAAACTGCCCACTGGTGTTTGCACTCTGAAACGGTGGCGTGGCTCAAGAGAAGCAGAATAAACATTTACGCCAGATGCGGGTGAAATCGATGCACAGCGCTCTGGGCGCCGGCTGCATTTGTCAATGCCACATTTTCATAGCTTATCTGTCACTATGCCACTCACTCGGGGAACCTGCGAGGACGAGCCCAGTGCATAACACCCTGGGAGCCCCGGCATTCTGCTGGCGTCCCTTAACCGCGCTCAGAGAATGTCCTGAAAGACTGAGGTCACATTGTGGCACATTACAGGCACTCGAGTCACTTAGCACGTCCCACTTAGCAAAGCTGCTATGCGTTGTTCCATTGTCCCCGTCCCCCCTCTGCGGAATTGCTAAAATATCAATGTTAATGTGCAACCCGCTGTAATATCATGACAATCGAGGCCCTGCTGCCGCAGCACCGAATGAAGAAACAAGCTGGGTGTCTGGGTGAGTCTAATATTTATTTCCACAAACAATCAAAAGCTGAATAAGACTAAATGGCGGGGTGCGGGCGGGACGCTCCATAAATACACGGATAAATAGTTGCACTGTACAATCAGCTCCTTTATTGAACCCATAGCCTGAGTGCTCGCTGACTGCAAGCCACAGAACAAGAGACGGCAGCGTTCTTCATCTTGCCCGGGTGGGGGAGGCCGTCCCTCCTCGCGTATGTACAGGTTCCCACTTCTTCCTGCGGGAGAAAGGGCAGAAATGCATGATCCTCGCCGGTCAAGCGCACGCCAGGGCCAAAAGTGTCTCGCACGAGGGGAGGGGCCATGTCCCAGTGCTCCTAATTTTGGACTGGGGCATGTGGAAGAGTGTGTGAGCGGGTGTGGAAGACACACACACACACGCACAGAATGAACAGGTGTTAAATAGGTCCGGAATATTTTTAACAAGTCGTGACGGAAACTGTATAGGAGGAGCTGTGGATGCCGACCACGTTCATCTTTTCTCGTTTTGAATTAATTCATTCGAACTGTAATAACTGACAGACTAGCGTGCGTCTGCTGAGTCGAGGAAATGTGATGTAGGCCACAGCGGAGCCCATACGCAGGCACCAGACGCATAATTTATGGACGCTCGGTGCCTTCCACCTCGGTGCAGTGCTCGCCATGTAAGGGAAGCTCCCAGGGGGGAAGGAGACCGTGTCCAGACCTAAATAGACAAGACGGGCTTCAGTCCCCTGAGCTTTTCTGACGGCTTCACTGCCGTTTCCACGTTAAACACGTGTAGGAAGTCTGAAAATTCCAAATTCTGGAGGAATTCTCACCGTCCCCAAACTGGATAGTGAATAGAAAAGAACTGTTGCTCTAAAAGGACTGGGGACAAGAGCTGCGCCGACTCACCTGTTTGCACATGGAAACGGTTTATTTCTTGTCTGCATCGGGAACCACGGCCTCTGCAGGGGAATAAATCCACCATTAACATCTTGTAAATTCCCATCTTATCTTATCTTATCTTATCATAACTCTGTCTGCAGGGTGCCGATGCTGGCAGCACTGAGGAATCGTGTGTGGATGCTCCGAGTTTAAACGGACAAGGCTTGATGATCCTGACTGTGTCCTTACGTTTGACCTCCAGTTTGCAGGAGACCGTGACCTCTCCCAGGTCGTTCTTGGCCCTGCAGGCATACACCCCACCGTCAAAGCTGCCGGGCTTGCGGATCTCCAGAGAGCAGATGCCCTGGTTGTTGATCTGCCTGTACTTGGGGTCGTCGCCGATGATCATTTGGTTCTTCATCCATTCGATCTTGGGCTGTGGAAAGTAAAAGAAAGTGAAGTGATTGTCACATGTGATACACAGCAGCACAGCACACGGTGCACACAGTGAAATTTGTCCTCTGCATTTAACCCATCACCCTGAGTGAGCAGTGGGCAGCCATGACCGGCGCCCGGGGAGCAGTGTGTGGGGACGGTGCTTTTGCTCAGTGGCACCTCAGTGGTACCTTGGCGGATCGGGATTCGAACCAGCAACCTTCTGATTACGGGGCCGCTTCCTTAACCGCTAGGCCACCACTGCCAAATGGGAAAATGGATGCTGAGGCAGAGAATCATTTCTAAAGCTCATTGTTTGAGGAACTCAGGCCTGAACTACGCAGTTCAATGGCAAGTACAAACCTACAAAAAAAAAAAGAAAAATCATTCTTCAAGCTGAAAATAAGATGATTTTTTGCTAGTCAATAGAATTACTGGGGTTTCTAGTTGCCGTGGGCAACATTATAAAAAATGTATTCAGTTTTGTAAAACTACCCCAGTGTTTAACCACAAAAAGGACGTAATTTTATACTTATATTTTGAATATATTTCATGGGTATTCACTGCAGAGTAGGGGCTTGGGCACGGATACCTTAGGGGTTCCTCGAACGGAGCACAGCAGCTTGGTGCTGTAGCCCACGGTGGTGGAGCGGTCAGACAGGCTGGTGGTGAACTTGGGAGCCTCGCTGAAGTCGTGTTCCTTGTACTGAGGCGGCTTGTAGTCGATTCCTGAACATTCCCAAAGAGCACCGAAGAACGAAATGAGAATTAGTTACAGCTAGGCCCGATTATGAAAGGTAATGTTAGCGACTTTTTAAAAATCCAGTGTGCTGACCTGTCTTCACAATGGTGGCAGTATCCTTGGTAACACCAGGATCGGGGCTTAAGCCACACTTGTTCTCTGTGAAAACCCGGAACTTGTAGGTGTTTCCCATGATGAGGTCTGAGATGGTGGCATTGAGTCTATGGTAATGCTCCACCACTGTGAACCATTCCTGAAAAAATACAAATCAGGGAAATGGTAAAATCTTGGTCTGAAGCTCGTGCGATAATTGATTGGTGAGCGAACGCAAACGTCCGGTCTATAGTACCTATCCTTTCAACGTGATAAATAAATTAGTATCGGTGATTGATAAAAGTGTTCCGCATGTTGTAAATTGGTTTTATTGAATTAAAATCGCAAGAGAAATGGGAAAATGGATGCTGAGGCTATGGAGGCTAGCCTTTGGACAATTATGTTTTAAACCCGCACCTTTCCCTTTTAGTCTAGCGTTGATAGCATGTGCAAAGAAAGCCGGGCTTTTAAAAAGGTGTACCTGCCACGCTCGGGCCCAATTCTTCCAAACTTTAGGGCCCGATTACAGCTCTAGTTTGGATTGTCTTCTGACTGGTTGCTTTTAAAATGGTGTACTTGTCGAGTTGGGTCGAATTCTCAGGCTAATTTCTCCCTAACATTTTTAGGCCCTTATAACAGCTCTAGTTTGGACTGTTTTTTGACTGGTTGCTTTAAAAAAAGTGTACGTGTTGGGTTGGATTCTGTCAGCCTCGGGTCGAGTTATTGCTTACTTTGTAGGTCCTTATAACAGCTCTAGTATGGATTGTCTTCTGACTGGTTGGTTTTAAAATGGTGTACTTGTTGAGTTGGGTCAAATTCTGTCAGGCTCAGGCTAAATTTTGCTTTTAAAAAGATGTACGTGTTGGATTCTGTCAGCCTAGGGCCGACTTATTCCTTACTTTGTAGGCCGTTATAACAGCTCTAGTTTGGACTGTCTTCTGACTGGTTGCTTTTAAAAAGATGTACGTGTTGGGATGGATTCTGTCAGCCTCGGGTCGAATTACTCCTTATTTTGTAGGCCGTTATAACAGCTCTAGTTTGGACTGTCTGCTGACTGGTTGCTCTCACCCCTGTCTTCTTGTCAGCTTTCTGGATTGTGTATCCTGTGATTGTTGTATTCCCATTGTCTTTTGGTTCAGTCCATTCCAGCGCCACATTGAAGCCCCAGGTATCTGCAATCTTCACGCTGGCAGGGGGTCCAGGCAACTCTGCAGGAAGGAATGTGTAGATGTTGATATTGGAGGATGCAGACAGAGCAGATATGGCTTCCACATTTCATTATGTTTCAATGCGCTGACCACAGTGTCCTGGCATTGGTCCTACAACCTACTAAAAGCTAAAGACAGTGGTCCTCAGACACTTTCTGATGTTCATGCGTCTATGCAAATATAATTGATTTGGATTTGCATTTGTAAATTTTTGCAAATTACTATTTGGATCAATGTGCAGCATCTAGCATGTAGCTAGTAACCAAGGTGATGCTGCAGACAAAGTTAACATGGATAAAAACCCACATACATCATGTGTCTCATTCTAATGCTCACCAATTATCTGGAGGGTGATGGTGGCCTTGTCCTCAAAGCTTTCAACCTTGACACACATCTCATAGTCACCGGAGTCATCTCTTTCGGACTGGCGGATGAAGAAGATGCTGTCCTTGTCACTGTTGCGGATGTTCACTTTCTTGGGGTCCAGTGGCTGACCATTCTTGGTCCAGGTGACCACAGGTGCTGGTTTGCCCTAAAAAACCAAAGTGATGCAAAGTGTGCAGCAGGAACACAAAAGAACACCGTACATTTCTTCACCAAATGTATGCACCTATTTTTTTGCATTTGCATTGTGTATTTGTATTTATATTAAAGCATGAATCAAACAAAGAACAAGTATTTGCACCATCATTGCACTCTTATATCCTTGTCAATGACAAAAATCCATCATTTCTTTTTTACGTACACTATAGGGGATGACAAGGTTGATCTTCTCACCAACTTTCTTCACAAACCTCTGCCTGAGGAAGCGTGGCAGACGGATCTTGGGGCGGTCTGCAGACAACCAAACGGGAAAATGCACAGTCTATCATTAAACATGTGAAGTATGTTCATTATTATATCTGTCAATAAATACTCTCACTAGCTGGCCATTCGTGGATTTCCATATTGGGGCATTGCCAAGGTTAGCCATCTATTCCAAGGAGACATATTAATAGTATCTCGCATGTGTCCCGTTTACAGCAGAAGCAGAAGTAAATAATCATTCTCCTTGTCGTGAGTTCGCCAAAGAAACCGCCAGCCTTCCTCTGTACAACTCAATGCACCGATGGCGGCCAGGTACGTCTGGGGGGTTCGGTTTCATTAGTCTGAGATAAGCCAGGGGGAGATCATCGCCGACCTGCCGATGCCCCGCTGCCTCATGGGGTGCAAGGTGTCAGGAAACCGTCAAAATCTGCATTTGAGCTCACACCTGCTGGGGGCGGCCCTGTGGCACTCACCAGGGACTTAAATAGAATGGCCCATCACATACACACACACACACACACACACACACACACAACACATGATGGACGGCTTAGATTACATTTAGCACTTAAGGAAGGCATATGAGGAGCTCTATGCTCTATTAAAATATCGACATATATACACCCACACACAGATAGATAGATAGATAGATAGATAGATAGATAGATAGATAGATAGATTTGATTTGATAATGATTATTAAATGCAATGTATTAATTTAATCGGCCACATCCCCCCAAGTAATGTTCCATTGGAAACAATTTCCAAATCCTTGCAGGGTGACAACTAAATCACAACTGGCACAGCATCAGAAAATGTGTCCTCTAGGTGTGCGTAGGTGTCCTGGCATGACACCCCGAGTCCCCGCCGGCCACCGTCCTCGCAGATGCCACGCGGAATAGGTGGCGTGGCAGAAGATAAACAGCGAATCCCTGGCAGGCGAACACCAAGCGGCCCTGCGGGTGCCCTGCGCGAACACGCGGGAATGCCACCCTGCCCCCCTCCCCGAAGCCTTTCGCACTTGTCACCATCACTCCTGGGAACGGGAGCTCAACACCACAACAGCATGCAAACCGCCGCCCCTAATCCGCGTTAATGGACGGGACCTCCCGGCGATTTTGCGGGGATTTCGGAGGAGCATTATTGTCCTCCTGCAAGAAAACAGTCCTTCAGTGGGGTCACGGCCTGGCCCGCCACCGTGGTTATAACCGCCGCAAACCACCCCTGTTCCCAGACCGGTCCACCAAGAGGGTCTGTCCGGACTTAAAACTACTTGCACAAGACAAGTTGTCATGTTGAGGGGGACACCAGGACATCTGAGACATCGCTCTGAAGGAGCTATTTCTACAGAAGACAGAGATGCCCGGAGCAGGCCTGGAGCGCCGGAGGCAGCTGCTTCTCACCCACAACCTCCCGGACCAGGACAGCGTCGGCCAGGGCGGCGGGGCTGCTGCGTCCCCCGGGGTTGACGGCCACGACGCGGACGTTCAGGCGGTCGCCGGTGGTCTGGTTCTTAATCACGTAGCGGCAGGAGACGATCAGCTCCTCGTTCGCTGCCTTCCACTCGCCAGCTTGGGGAAGAGAATGTTGAGCATATATTAATATCCACAGTCATAGATGTTCCTGTAGGCTTTGGGGGTCTCGTTTCGAATAAGTGCAATAAATCACAAAAAAAAATGTTTTTGTAAAAGTGATGTGTGATCATATCATTCGTGGAACGAATATTTTTAACTACTTTTCTGTAAAAAGAGCGAGATGAGCAGGTTTCAGGTAGGAAATGTCCTCATGTCCCGTCAAATGACAGTGGCAGCGCCTGAAATGCCTCTCTCCTTTTAGGGACACGGATAGGTAGGGAATAAATCTGCCAGTGACACTTTGGGGACAGCTGCAGCTGACACTCTCGGGCTTCAAATAAAACCCTCATTTTCTGTGTTGTTGTAAAAAAGCGGCGTTTCTCGGGGTCGCGAGACTCACTTCCTTCCTTGCAGCTCTCCACCACGTATCCATCAAGACCGGAGTTTCCGATGGTGGCGGGGGGTCTCCAGTTGATGGTGACAGACGTGTCGTTCACGTCCTCGACGGTGAGGTCCAGCGGCTCGCTGGTCGGCTCTGGGGGTCACAAGTCAGGATCAAAAAAAGGACCCAGATCACAAAGGCGTCTGAAGCCCGACTGGCGCTTTACCTGCAGGAGGCGGGGGCGTAGGGGCTTTCACTTCCTCAGCGGGCGGAGCATCGGCGGGCGCAGCTTCACCTTAAGCAGGTGACATTAGTGGTAAAAAGCGGCAGGTGAGCACAAGCGTACAGCGAGCGCGTGGCGAAAGCGGAGCCGCCATTGGCCGGAGTAGCAGATAGCTGAACCCCTCAGACGTCCGTCCCTTTAAACGGGGGGGCCACCGTTCAGCAGATTCAGCCTTGCATGGTGTGGCAAAGCGTGACTTTTACCTTCCTCTCCGCGGTGTCCCCTGCCATTCAACTTTCACCACAATCACACAGACCCGAGGCTTCCATTCGTAATAAACTGTTTAATCAACAGACTATTAATTAACTGTCTTTCTTATGTGTTATATAGCTATTATAATCATGTTATTACAGTACCTTCTGCAGGGGGGGGTGTAGGGGCCTTCGCCTCCTCCGCTGGGGGACCCTCGGCGGCGGGCGCCTCGGCGGGCGCCTCGGCCGGAGCCTCGGCGGCGGCCGCCTCAGCCGGAGCCTCGGCGGGGGGCGCAGCCTCTGCCGGGGCGGGTTCGGGCGCAGGCTCGGCCGGGGCGGGTTCGGGCGCGGGTTCGGGAGCGGGTTCGGGCTCCGGCGCGGGGGCGGCCTCCTCTTTTTTCTCCTTGGGCTTGGCTGCCTTCTTGATGGGGGCTGGCTTGGCTGGCATCTTGTCCGAGTAGGAGATCCCTCTCGCCACTGACTCCTCCGACTGCGGCTACTTGGGGGGGGTCGTCGCGGGCTTTAAAGGGGGTGACTCCGCCCCCCCCTGCTGGTTTTATATTACCACAGGGCCACCATGGCCACAGAAGGGCACAATTTTACATCAAGGCAGAAAATATTAAATCAGCTGAAATTCTGGCATTTTTTTCACACGTGTTTGCATGTATCAATTTTGTATTATTACCAAAAAATATTAAACATATAGATCTGAGCTTTTTTTTTTTACATATGCAGTGATGACCACTGCATAGTCTTGCTACTCTGGAATACTCTGGAATTTTTTCTCCATGTGAGTTTTTAGGGAGTAGTTCCTTTGGGGGGTGTCACCTGTAGTCGCTGTAAAACCCATTGAGACATACTGCAATATAATAAAGTTTCTGTTGTATAGATAGAGCTTATAGACCGAATATAACCAGAAACCGTAAAAAATGGTATATTGCAATGCTGTTGAACGCCCAGTCCACCCAGTCTGGGGTGAAAACCAAGTGGTTTTGTTTTTCATTAAAAGATTTTAAAATGTAAAAAAAAAAGTCCAATGAAGCAGTGAAGAAGTACACGAGTGTGATGTGGAATAAACACAGCGCAGCCGGAGAGAATGGCATGGCTTTATTAAGACAAATGGATGGCGGCGGACAGGTGGACATGCATGCCAACATGAGCCCCCTCCATGTGTCCCAACAACTGAAACAATAAAAAGGTTGCGGTCTGAAACGTGGCTCTCTGGACGATTGTTGTCGCAAATGCTGAGCTATTTACAGTGGGTACAGTTACCGTGCCCCGTACAAAATTCACACGTGGTTTTTACAAAGGATATTACACTTGGATCACGCATATTCCTTAAAAAAAAAAATCACCTTTTTTTCTCGACACCGAAATGACATGCGCTTACTACACCGAGGAACCCATTGCACGTCCATCTCACACCGTAAAGTACATTAGATATCATCATTAGACCTGTTTTTTTTCTTTTCTTTCATATTTACTTTATTTGGAGGCGGTAACAAGCTTTGCATGACGTCAGGAACTATTCAGCAACCTGTAGTGGCCTGGGGTGAAGTGAATTCTGGGTGGTCCAGCTTCAGGAGGCAATTTTGCCGTAAAAAACGTGCTTTGTGTGACTGTGTGTGTGTGTGTGTGTGTGTGTGTGTGTGTGCGCGCGTGCTGATGAACCGCGCTGAACGGCCTTCCCTCCCGCTCGGCACCAGTACAAGTTGCTGCACAGTTCTGTTACACGAGGACATTTTTCAGCACAACACAGCACAGCCATC
This sequence comes from Denticeps clupeoides, assembly GCF_900700375.1. Taxonomy (NCBI): domain Eukaryota; kingdom Metazoa; phylum Chordata; class Actinopteri; order Clupeiformes; family Denticipitidae; genus Denticeps; species Denticeps clupeoides. The sequence continues at coordinate 20,812,854 of NC_041718.1, read as the reverse complement.
ACAGAAGACCAGGCACGAGAACCAGTGAGTGGGATGAAGGCGGCACACAATGGCTTTTGTTACCAGCACACCGCGTACAAGGAAGAAAACCAAGAACCTCGATTGAGTCCTATACGCTCCAGCCGTCCGTCCAGTATAAAGACATTTATTCCCATTCCATGGGCAGGGTAGCAAAAGCCATTTGCTTTTACAACCATTAGACAGAAGATCTGTGTATACACATATTTATATTTATATATATGCACCATTTTCCATAAATGATGTAGAACTACTTTAGAGTGTCGGTTCACTTATAGAACTTCCTAGAGTGTTGTGCAGTTTCCACGTGTACTTTAAAACCGTTAACAGTACGGTATTCTGTATTCCATGGTCAACTATTGAACAAAGCAATGACTTTTACAGATACAGACAGTTAAATAGTTTAACATAGTGCTGATGTAAAGAAGCACTGCAAAACAAAAACTGTATATATATATATATATATAAAAAAAAACATTTTAAACAGTTGCAGTTCATTATATTTAACCCATTCTGCCCAACTATTATGTTCCACATGCAGTTACCTTGATATGGTTTGTATCTTCATAACGACGGGACATTACTGGTCCACCACTGCTTAATTTCATTACTTTTTTTCTTGTGTTTCCTATTGCATGCAACGTATTTGCAAGCAGGTTTGAGTAAAGAGGTCCTCTGACGAATGGCCACAGGTCAGAAGATGAGGGGTGGAGACACCATGAGTTAAACGGGGGCATATATCCCTGTCTGATGACACACCGGTGACCTTTGCGGTGGAATCCTCGTCCCAGATGAAAGTTTTACGCGTGGTCATTGTAGCACCAGTTGCCTACCATGGTAACGAGCCAAGAAGGCGCTTAGGCTTGGTCCGTTTGGCCCGTGCTTCACCAGAACAATTGGAAAGCAGGAGCGGGACTGGAGTATTTGGTTGGTCAAGAGAAGATGGTTGCACCACGAAGCCGGAGTGGATGAAATAACTGCCACTGATACCTGCGTTTGATCGAGTGCCTGAGATATTTTCCACGTTCTGGCCTGAGTTCACCTTCAGCATCGGGGTCTGCACTGAAGACATTTTTCATACAAACCCCTGGTCTACAAACCCAGACTAGAGATGAATTCTGCTAACACCTGAACGGCCTCCTGTGGTGCACAAATGAGATGATCTCTGAAATCAACTGGCAACATGCGGTACTTAAAACCATGTCCAGCTGTCAAAAAAAGGCGACCACAGCGCCCCCTGCAGGAAAACAGCACCCACTTGACGCCAACATTCAAGCTGTGCAAGATCCACACACGTCCTTCATGTAAACAGCCGATGGCAACCGTCCCACACACATTCCACAGAGGAAAGAAAGGTCGTAAAACCAAATCTACAGATGATTACTGGATCTATTAAGGCATATTGTTGTTAGACTCAGCACCAGATCAATTAAGTTGACCTGATTTACAAAGAAAAGAAAAAAAACGATGCATATTTAAGACTTGGCGTAACTGGGCCTGGTTTTTGGACCTGGACATTCATCTGAGGATAAATAGGTACTGATATGCCTTTTCAAAATAAAAACTAAATATCATAAATATTACTGAGTGGCCAACGCAGCCTGTGCTGCAGAAACTGCCCGTGGTTGGCAGGCATGGGTGTGCTTTTCTTTCTTTCATTTTTTTTTTGCCGTTCGTGTGTACAGTAAATTAATTCACCTTATCGGAAAAATGAAAGCAAAGGCTCTTAAGGGTGAACACTAGCGAGTGAGCAGTTAGCACCTGATTCCTTGAGTAGTGAGGAGGGCAGCAGTGGAACAGTAAAAGCACCCAATAAGAGAATTTACGCACTGACTACATACATTTCTCTTAAAGTACAGTCTATAAAAGGTTTGCCTGGGGTGAATGTGGACAGTCGGATAGGTAGTTATTAAATCTACACGATTGTTTAATGTAAACATATGCAAAGATTGGCACAATTGAAATGGAAAGCCAATAAAAGATGCTCCATGAAGTGTGAGGGGCCGGATTCATTCATTCGCTTGTGGACGGGTTGTTTGAGCAGTGAAAGACACACAATGATTTTGGTCGAGTTCACTGTCCCCGCGGAGGAGAGGGGGGGTGACGATGGTGGAACTTCCTGCTCATGGCGATGCTCAGAGCGTAGGGAGTTTGTGGTCCAGCTCTTTCTCTGGTGATTCTATGTAATTGGCTGCCTCCTGCAGTTTCAGCAGCATGGCCATCTGAAAAAGAAGGTGCGGAGATGGGAAAAAAATCGAAATTTTCATGGAAAGTCATGGAAACTGGCTATATGGCCAGTAAAACTGAGGATCTAGTCATACCTGACACATAGGTTAATAATGTAAACATTTACATTACACTCAGAATGCCATACAATCAGTAGTGACATGTTAAGTGTCTTGCTCAGGGACAGGATTGTAGCAGGGTTTGAACCTGGAACTTTGGGGTGTTCGAAGTGAAGTGAAGTGTTTGTCATTGTGATACACAGCAGCACAGCACACGGTGCACACAGTGAAATTTGTCCTCTGCATTTAACCCATCATCCTTGGTGAGCAGTGGGCAGCCATGACAGGTGCCCGGGGAGCAGTGTGTGGGGACGGCGCTTTGCTCAGTGGCACCTCAGTGGCACCTTGGTGGATCGGGATTCGAACCAGCAACCTTCTGATCATGGGGCCACTTCCTTAACCGCTAGGGCCACCACTGCCCCTACCCCTGCCCCTTTTGGTTCAGAGGCGAGTGTTTTACTCACTAGGCTACTATCACCCCATAAAGAAAATGAGAAGTTAAAGGTCTACTTTTATGGAAATTATTTTTGCTTTTATATCGGTGTTAGTGTCCGCAAATACAGGAAAGTCGTGTTGCCGTTTTTACAGGAAAAATAAATGAACCCACTGGTTCTTCAAAGTCTCGCAGGGCGGCACGTTTGGAAGCCATGACGGTCGGTGGAGATAATGTTTTAGGGGAGGGGCAGGAAATTCTCTGGGCAGAAAAAGCATGAGAAACGGGAGGTGACCTTTCCCCTTAAGACGTCATAAGGGGACAAATTCCAGATCCGACCATCTGAGCTGCCGCTCTCTGAACGGTGAAGCAGAATGGCCAACACTCTTTACACCCATCACCATTTCTAGCCACCGCAGGACCATAGACAGGCTCAGGGAACTCATGTTAAATAAGATCATTTCACATTTTCATGTCAAGGGAACTTTAATGCTGGAGCATTGTTCTTGGTGGACTCACCAGTGGGTCAGACTCCATGGAGCTGGGCGGGGTCTCCTTGTGGGGTCTGTCCTCGCTTGGTTGCCCGGGGCTGCTGGGGCCCGTACTGGGGGGTGGCAGGTGGAAGAGCTTTGCCTGGTCCTGCTGGGCGGACGGCCAGGGCAAGGTGCCCCTAACCCATTCCACAGGGTCCTCCCACACCGCCTTCTGGCCATGCACCTGGAACACACCACTGTCACTGCTACAGGGACCACAAGGGGGCAATACAAATGCCACAAAAACCATGATCACATACCGGATAACAACACAAAATGAAGGGTTCCTGATTAACACTTATATCAGCAATGCATGAACCACCCAGACCACAACATCTCAGCTGGAAGTTCTGAACAGATGTGGTTAGTGTTGCCAGCTTTACCTTGATTCCATCCTTTGCACCTTCCTGCAGGTACGGGATAATGGAGTGGTTCCAGAGGTCAATGAACCAGGCACGGAAGTCCTCCACTGTGACTGGACAAGACAGGAAGAAGCAAGGGCCTGCAGGCAAGATGACATTAAATGGACAATATTAAATTACAGTAAAATTATTTCAGTTTCATAAAACAGAATATGATCAAAAGAAAATATAGCGTACCAATGAGGAAATCAGAGGTGCTGTGCTTCTCCAAGAAGGCATGGAGGTGGTACCACAACTTCGGCACCCAGTCCAGCACCCTGAGCAGATCTTCATTGGTCAGACTCCTGTGGTCCTCAGCCTCTATTAGCTTTCTGTGCAGGTACCGCACCAGGAAGCCATTAGCTGGTTCCACGTTGTTGGAGAACGTCACCATCCTGGAACAGGGCAGAAGACTGGTCGTATCTCAGCCACACAAGCTCAAACCCTCTGATTTGAAGCATTTCCTACCTAAAGCTGAGGTGCAGGCCGTGGTTAGGAGTCATCTTAACAGGCTGGTTGGTGGTCCCTATGATGTATGGACTGTAGAATCAAATCAAATCTACTTTAACATAAAAAATTAACATCACTTCTCATCCAATTCTTTTCTTGGTCATGTGGTGCAGATACTCACTTCACACATCCACTTCAACTCACCATTTGTGATATTTGCAGGTAAGAGCTCCATTGACCAACTCACTAATTGATGCTGCATCATGCAGGTCATCTAATACGACCACCAGTGGGATCTCGGCAGTGCTGGTTTCTCGGTCGATCTGATTGGCCAGATTGGACAGATACAGCTGAAGGTCCTGATGGATGGGAGAGAAGAAAGCACACGTTCAAAATGTTGAGTTGTGAACATTCACTTGTCTCACAATTCGATTCAAGTATATTTATCAATGAACCGATTATCGATGCCTCATGATGCATGCCATCAATTTTTCTACAGTACAGTACTAACCAGGCGTTGTGGCGTTTGTGGTGTCAGGTGAGTGTGGACTGAACACCGACCGCTGTTGTATGTATATATGTGTGTGTGTGTGTTATTTCTTGAAAAGTGACAATTAAAATAAAGAATTTTTCTTATCTTGTCAATTTCTGTTAAATCCTGACAAACACTGAACAGCAACCAACGTTAAACAGCGACGAGCTAATCGTAACACAGATTAGCACAGCAAAAATTCGTATGCTGTTTAGAGAGCGTTCATTTCCAACGTCCGTATGGACGAGGCCGATCTCCTACCCGGAGCGTGTCCCAGTCACTACCAGCACAACCTTTTAACGTGAATTTTTATACCGCCGCCAGAAAATCACCAAGCAACGTTTTCTGAAATAATCTATTGTGTTCGGCACGGCATCGATGTAGAATAATCTGCGTCACGATGCATCGATTATGAGTTTAATTCCAACACCCCTAGTTAACAAAAAATTCAGTTATCGTTCATTCACTCATGGCCATCAACATTCAACTCCACAATTTTTACATCTTACTCCATTCAGACATGCTCTTCATGGTCATGATGATCATTGTGTCTAATGGACCTGACCTTGCAGGACTGCCGGTGCATATTGAACGTCACGACGATGCCCTCGGTGGCCTCCCGGCCGCTTCGCTCCACCAGGTACTCGGCCAGGCGGTGGGTGAGGTAGGTCTTTCCGGTGCCACTGGGGCCTGACAGCACGATGCGCCGGTGCTTCAGCAGCAGGCTGATGTAGTGTTGCATCATGGGTTTGGGGATTAGCGTCTCAAACACCAGGAAGTCCACGCACTTCTCCTTCAGGCCTGACGCATGAAAGGGTGTGTGAGTAATTCATAGCCATATTGCATGTAAATCTTGCGTTGTAGCAAAACATCCTCATATTTTTATTCTCCTCAACTTGTAGCCTTTTCTCATGATGCACAAGTGTGAGAGGCAACACGACACGCTGTCATGTTGCTATCATCGTATTGCAAATTGCTTCAAGAGCCACTTCATCATCGCGGTATCATGCGGTCACTTTTCATACCTCCTTCAGAAACAATTTGGCAAAAAGCTATCTGCTCCCCAAACCTGTCTTGCCCCAGGGGCTTTGAAAGACACACCAAATAGGGGGGTCTGCATGGTAATAGCACAGTAAAGGTTAATATAAAACATGATTTGTCTCTTGATTCCTTACAAAAGAAAGCTTTCAGCTCCACTTTGCATCACTCTGAAAACTCCCATTCCGGGAAGGCAACGTCAGGACATGTGATCGTCTTCAAGCAGACAGGGACCGAGACGTTCCCGAAAGCATCGCAACATCAGCTTGTAAATTACACGGACAGGACATATCAGGTATCGTCAGACAGACGTGGAACTCTTCCTGCGGAGTGGCAGCCTTGCGAACGCAGGAAGGCAGACGTGGGAAAAGTGCAGGAAGGACTGGCTCACCCCTCAGAAGCATGATGGGAGGAGATAAGAGAAACTCTGTCGTCCGCTGGCCAAAACCCCTCATGCAAACACAGCGTCCCACATGACGAGTGACCCTGCACCACCGCAGTGAAAAGCACTTTCCAGAACAGAGGACCGCTGCAGTGGGTTTTAGATTTAGATTTACAGCATTAACCAGACGCCCTTATCCAGAGCACCTGACCATCAGTAGTGACAGGGACAGTCCCCCCCTGGAGACACTCAGGGTTCATTGGCGATGGTAGTAAGTGGGGTTCTGAACCTGGGACTTTCATAGGCGAGTGTGTTACCCACTAAACTACTACATTAATACAATATATTCTAATGTAAAAGTGACGCTAGGGATTCTGTCCCACTGACCTTTGAGCGCCACAGTGATGCAGTTGGAGCCCTTGCCGGTGCAGCGGATGGGGGCCGTTTCAGGTGGTTCCCCTCCGATCACCCGGCGGTAGTGGCTGACGCTGTAGCTGTAGACGGAGTCCCCAGACAGGCCCAGGCTGGAGGTGGGGTCCACCTTGGCTAAGTAGTCCTGTACGGGAAAGCAGGATCAGGTATGCTTGATCAAGGCAGGAAGGATTTTATGACATATTTAAAAATGTATGTAATTAGATATGTTTCTCTAATATATTCCAGAGCAGCTATATAAATTTATTTGAAAAATATTGCAATTATGAATTTCAGTGCATAAAAAAGATTCAGAATTTCAGAATGAGAATTTAGAACTGAGTCATTTCACAAAAGACGGTCTGCATGAAATAAGATCTGACTTTATGTTAAATATCTGGCTAAATCCTTAAGAGCTCCAGTGTGGTTAAAAGGAGCTGAAAATGGCCCCTCACCCTGAAGGCCTGGGTCACGGCGGCGTCTAGCTGAGCCCAGTCCGTCCTCCCCGCGATCCGCACAGCGCCGATGAAAAAGTCCTGCTGCTTCACCTCCTGCCACAAGCACAGGTGAAATGATATGAAGGGCTGAGATCTCATCGGTCACTTCTCTTCTTCTTTAACAGAGATTAAAATGAACAGAATTTTGCAGGTTGCCGATTGTGTGTTCTGAACAGGGGACAGGTCGTGCTCACCTCTCGGAAGATATGTTGGTCTGGGACACGCACCACCACCCTGATGCTGCTGTCATCCTTCTGAGGCGGCAGGACCGTCCCCTCCGCCTGCTGCACGTCGCCTGGGGAGGAAGTAGCGTATGAGGGAGGAGACAGCAGGAGACAGTGGTGCAGCAGAAGATACTAGAAGTGTTGAAATTACGGTAGTGACCATAGATCATCCCAGTTCCAAAGAAGGACACGACACGACCTGAAAAACGGCTGGTTCAGACATCCGTGTGAACGAGGCCTTAACTCTCATCTCAGTGACGTATTTTAAACATAATGTGAAGTAATGAAGAAAAATGTATTAGATGCATCGATAATCAGTGCATTTATATTCGCAATCTAATCGAATTGAGACACCAGTGAAGGTTCACGCCTGCTGTAAATATGTTCCTCTAATTCAAAATGCTAAAAATGAAGCCGTGTTAGAATCCTGCACCTCACCTGAGCCACTCCCCTCGCCCACGCTCAGAGTTTTGGACATGGACACTGACTGCCGTGGCGACAAGCTGGCCAACGAGGTGAGCCCTGACGACTGGGAGGTGGAGCTTGTGGGACGGGAGGAGGGGCCGCTTGTCTTCAGCTGGTCGTTCTCGGCCTTCAGGTTCTCCACAGTCATCTGCAGGAGAGGTGAGGAGAGATCTCAGCATTGTCTGACCTGACTAGGAAGTTTATCAGACAGCTGACCAGCTTCTGCTGAACAATGTTGCTCAGAAATATTAGGGATATGAACTACATGAACCAAGTCACCATTATTGCTGAAATTAAACAACTCTGCTGTTATTACCGACACCATGAGGAAACATCACATCTGTCTTTATGATCAAAGGACATTTTTTCATTCATTTCGTGTCACACGCCTGCATGTTGGTCAGGGTCTCCTGCAGCTGCTCCAGCTGGTGGGCGGAGCTCAGGGCCTCCAGCCGAATGTCGGTCAGCTTCCTCTCCTTTTCCCAGAGTTCCGAGCGCAGCTCCGACACCACCTTCTCGTCGCTGTCGGGCCCCTCAGCGCCCTGGGCGAGGCTGCAGGAGGACCACAGACAAACACGCATGCAGGTGTCAGGGTTCAGCACGAGTGCGACTTCTGGCTCCACATCTGTGGATGTGAAGTTAAAATGATGGAGCTGCTCCTCTCACCAAGAAGACAACTCAGAGGCGGGCGTCTTCAGCGAGGTCAGGGGTTCGTCCGAATCGTGGTGCAGCTTCGGCGAGGACGGGACGGAGGAGTCTGGCGTGGCGATTTCCTCGATGTCGGCGTAGGAGGCGGAGAGCTTGGAGCCCTTCTTGCTGAAGGCCTTGTTGAAGGAACTTCTCAGCTTCACAGAGACACGGGAGAACCAACAGCACCGTGAATTTAAACAAGGATGCTTGTAGATATCAGGTGATATCAGCACTGATATTCCATAGAAGATCCACAACAGCAGCATTTGAAAAGCATTTTTGTGAGTACAGTGTATGTACATCACATCCACATCCACAGATATTATCGCTGATATCGTCAAACAGGATTTATAGTCAAAAACAAGCAAAAAAAAAAAAAAAAAAAGTTTATCCCAGCCTGGAATCTGCACCGAGGCCTGTTCCTCACTATGATTGTTCCTGTGTAATATTACTACTCTGAATTCAAAAAGTTGACAGAAATCAGCATTTAAATTGACCTGGGTAATCATTATTAGCAACCATGGATTTATGCTTGACGGAGATACTCGATGGAAAAGCATGGAAATGGGTGAAGATAGGACACCTTCACTGCCACAGGGTAATGATGACAATGACCGAGCATGGCCGCACCACGTTTTAACCTCAGCCGATGACCCAGGAGCCACAAGCGGCTCCGGGCTCTGTCCTTCCACCACATAAACCGAGGAGAAGATGCATTCCTGCTCTGAGAAGACATCTGCGTGCCTGCTGCACGCTGTCTTTTCACTGCGGTGTGTAAATGACATGCGCAGGGTTTTCATGTTTCTACCAATTTCCTGGAAAGACTCAAATCTGCCGGATTTCCCACGACCTTGATCATGAAAGGTGAATTTGGTTACTTTCTACAAACACCGCGGAGAAGCCATGATTTTATCTTGTTGTGAAATGATGAAGAGTGTGAACCACATCCATCTGCGTCTCGCCGTGTGTAAACGCGGGGGAGCGGTGATGTCACCGCGAACTTCTGATTTATGGCTTCAGAGGCCTTTTCAAATGTCTGCAGCGATTAAACGGGATATTCTTTCATCCATAAAGACGTTCGGGAAACGGAGCCGTGTCACGTCACATGATGAATGAAGCGAGTATGACTCGTGGGAAGGCGTGGTCAGGGTGGGGGGGCGTGGTCTTGCAGCAGAGAAAACAAGTCAAATCCAATTTACATGCCTCACACATATACATATGTGGAGAATAGAGATTGTTTCTCTGCTGGAAGGCTCATGAGGAGGGTGGTGGAAGGTGGAGATGGTTTCCACTCACCTCGTAGACCTGAGAGAGCAGGAAGAGGGCAGGGAGGGAAGCGAGGGAGAGAGAGAGGAGAGTCATACTCCACGTCAGAAGTCGGAGCTTCGCGTGGCTTTCTAACTCACGACTGCGGTAACGGGGTCTGCCGGAGGCTCCGCATGGAAACCACGGGCATGTGGGTGGGCGTGTGTGTGTGTGCAGATGTTACAGTGTGTGTATATGAACATGTGTGTCTATGCATGTTCATCTATATGCAGATTCATTATAAAAACTGAGTATTAGTCTGCATTAGCTTGAAAAGGACTGATCACCAAAATACCGTAATTCAGTGCTGCCAGTCGATTAATCGCAATTAATACGTAAAACACGAAAACATGAGCATAGCGTAAAGAGTATTGTGTTCGCACCCAGCTCTTCTTCTTCTTCTTCTTGGCATCCTGCTCCTTCAGGCTGCCCACGCTGGAGTGGCTGGTGATGCTGTTTAGGCTGGAGATGCTCTCAGACGAGTTCTGACGGTTGATCTGGAGCTCTGAGAGAAATAACCAATCAGCTGTCAACTTCATGCGATTACTTTATATGATTTTCATGAATACGTTTCCTGGTCCAGCCCTGGTCTAGCACCTTTGGGCGTGGTCTCGGGGTTGTTGAGTGCTCCCTGAATGATGGCCTGGGCTTCAGTGTTTTTGGTCTTCAGAATATCGATGGTCTCCCTCAGGTCCAGCAGCTCGGTGTCCTACAGGGACAGACATACATATTCAACGTCCCCTGAAGTCGCTCGCGCTGTACAAACACTTCCGGGTCCTGCACATCGAAGCGCACCTTCTGGTCTGAGCTGACTGACAAACTCTGCAGTCGCGAGGTCATCAGGGCCAGACTCTGTTCGAACGCTGCAACTAGGTTAGCCTGAAAACACACACACACACACACACACACAGAGGCAAGGTGACGAGGGGCTGACAGCACGGCGATGAAAACACCGAACACACACGTCCCTCCACTGCGACCGGGAGAGGGGCGGGGCAGAAGGGGTGAGATGGAGAATGACGTGAGCAGAGAACACCCTGAAAGAGACCAGGTGTGTGTGTTTGTGTCCTGTCCCGCCACTGCTAGTGTGTGTGTGTGTGTGAGTGTGTGTGTATATATATAAATATACACAATCACGGACAAATTCCACAGTATGACATGCCACAGCATCACACACCTGCACATGTACATTTTTACCGGAGCCAGAGCCGTTGTTGTGTGTGTGTGTGTGTGTGTGTGTGCTACAGCTCACATCCAAAACACAGCCACAGATATCAGCACACTGATATCGTCAAACAGGTTCCAGAAGCTTCTAACAGCCTGTCAGAAGAGTGACAAGAGGCACAGAGGACACGGCAAAACAAGAAAATGTGGGTCCGCTCAAGTCAGTGACATCATCAGTGTGCGACGGGCTGGCCTGCGGGAGAAGGGGGCGGGGTCAGACTCATGCACACAGCGACGGGCGGGGCTGGAAGTCACAGTCCTACAAACCTGGCCCATCTGCTCCACCCACAGGGCCACGGCGGGAGACAGCGAGTGTCCAGCGAGGGAGAGAGGGACAGTGGCATTAGGGCGGAGCTTACTCACACACACAACCACACACACACACATACTAGTACACTTTCACATACTTTCAAACACACACACACACACAGGTACAACACACTGTGTACTAACATACTCATACCTACGCAGGCCCATTTTACACAAGCTCAGACACCTGCAATCCACAGGCCCGGCTTAAACCTTCATCATCACCAAGGTCACGGGGTTAACTTGGCAAGGACGCCAAGGTCGCGGGTTCATCCCCCGTGGGTTCATTTCACTGTGTGCACCTTGTGCTGTGCTGCTGTGTGTCACAAGTGACAATCACCTCACTTCACTAAATCACAGTCACGCCCAGATTTAGGGTCTGTTTCTGAGCTGATCCCAGGCCTGCTGTCACCGCGCCATGGGGACAGCCGATTAGTGGCAGTTTGAACCGGTCCATTTGTGAGGTTAAAACGAAACGTTCTGTGAGCCACGCCCTGCGACCGCATGGCTGTAACAAGGTCGGATGCTAAAAAGAGTGGCGTGTGGCGTACCTCTCTGTCCCATGATAGTGTGGTAATAAAGCAGGACAGGGCAGCAGATGACGGGCAGCGGGCGAACTCACGTTTTCCGACAGCTGGGTGGTCAGGCAGGCCACCTTCTCCTGAGAGAACTCCAGCTCGCGCCGAAGCTTGCGGATTTGCTGCGGAGGGGCAGAAACACGAGACGTCGTGAGAACGCGGGACTTTCTGCTCACAGAAGCCATCGCTGGATCTTATATCCGGGCCTCATTTCCGCGGAGTACGAAGGGAGACGGATGAACGGGTGAATAGAAGCGACCCGGTTAGCTGGAGGAGGGCATGGAGCAGGTCAGTGAAGGAGAGAAAAGACAGACGTACCTCGCCCTGCATCCTCTCTTCCGTCTGCGAACGCCAGAGGAAAAATAAAGAAGGGAGAGAGCAGACGGGGTAAGAGAGGGTGTTAGTTTGGGAGCCGGGACCGTGAGCAGCCCAGGTCATGTGACCTGTTTGTTCTTTTGGTAAGACTCAGCCCCTAGGCTTCATCGTGGATCATCAAGTAGAACTACAGAGAAATCATTCCATCCTGCCTAGCTCCTCCCAGATTTCCCATCAGCCACTGTGCAGAAGAAGAACGAGTTTCCTGACTTCAGCCACAATTATTAGCAGGTTTTTTGTTTTGGAGAGCAGAGATCAGAAGTACACATTTTAATGAGGATTCGTCCGTCCTGTCCACAGGGAAACCTTACCGATGAATAGTTGGATGAGGCGTTGGAAGCCAGGGAGAGGACTGAGCCATGGACTGGAAAAAAGAGAAAGAAAAGTACCTGCTTTTAGAGAACCTGAACGAAACCTCCAACACAGACCTGGAAGCAGGAGATCAGCCTCACCATCGTCCCCATGGTCTCGGAACGACCCAGACCGCATCATGCTCTTCGGTCGATCAGCCAATGAGACGGAGCTGCCCAGGGGGGAGGAGCCGTAAAGCTCGTAGCCAGAGTCATTGGCCGGGATGCTATTTGAGCGTGTTATCCGCTGGGCCCCGCCCACACTCGTTATAGGAGCCACTACACGTGAAACGAAACTCAGATGAAGTCACGCTACTATAAGTACACATACACGAATGTGCGGATGCAGCTCATGCATACAGAAGGTATTAAATGAGGAGCGGTCCGGCAGATACCCACCCACGTTGGTGGGCGGAGCTTTGCCAGGGAATGGCTGCAATAGGTGGGTGGGGGAGGGCAGCTGTGGGGGACTCTCCGACTCGGTCAAGCTGACAACGTTGTGGGAATGACGTCTCTCCTTCCCCTCAGACCCTGGCGGTCCGGAGTCATACCGACTGTAGAGAACCAGATCAGAACCAAATTTGACGTTTACAAAAAATATCCACGAAAGCAACCAGCTCAGCAATATTCAGAAGCACATCCTAAAAAAAACACACTGCTCTTTAAGATTGGAGGACTTAAAGGAGATGGATCGCAATGCAAAATCTAAGTATGTCGAAGCTGCAGAGATTAGAAGGAGATCAGCAAGTTTCGTAACATGAGTGTAACTGTGCAGTTTTGGGGCCACACCTCAGTCCTTTCTTGGGCAGAGTGTTCCTGTCTGTTTGCAAACTGGAAAAAAAATTACAAGAGAACAAGAGAATTAACTGTAAAAATGTTGGTAAAGTCCTGGTCCAGTATGTTTACAGCGCACTCACACCGCACTAGCTTGGTGGACAACAGCCATTAAGCCCAAAGTATTGAGCGTAGAAATGATACTTTTCCCTGTTTTTAGGTTATATTCTAATAAAGATACTGAACTTCTTGAGCTACATACAAGTTTGTACCTTTTCAAGTCTGTATACTATTTGCATAGTTTACGTCAAGCCTATATGGCATATTTATGTCACATTTATATATACAGTACAGGTCAAAAGTCTGGACATCTTCTCATTCAACGTGTTTTCATTATTTTCATGACCATTTACGTTGGTAGATTCTCACTGAAGGCATCAAAACTATGAATGAACACATGTGGAGTTATGTACTTAACAAAATAAGTGAAATAAGTGAAAACATGTTTTATATTCTAGTTTCTTTGCTCTGGTTACTGCTTTGCACACTCTTGGCATTCTCTCGATGAGCTTCAAGAGGTCGTCACCTGAAATGCTTCTCCAACAGTCTTGAAGGAGTTCCCAGAGGTGTTTAGCACTTGTTGGTCCAGTTCACCCCAAACCACCTGGATTGGGTTCAGGTCCGGTGACTGTGGAGGCCAGGTCTCCACTTTTTGTTAAGTACATAAATCCACACGGTTTCATTCATAGTTTTGATGCCTCATGAAAATAAAGAAACCACATTGAATGAGAAGATGTGTCCAAACCACAGGCCTGTACTGTGTGTGTGTGTGTGTGTGTGTGTGTATATATTTGAGAAGACTTGTACTAGTGTCCTGCATTATCCTGGCCTGTCCAGGAGGGGGCGGCCGGAGTCTCACCTGTCAGGCAGGGTGACCACAGCACGGCTGCTGGCGCCCCAGGTCCCGGTCCCTCTGCCGTCCTCGCGCTGCGGAGCCTCCAGGGTGCTGCAGGGGGACACGCTCATGTGCAGGGGCAGGGACTCCATGCTGCGGTGCAGCGCAGACATCTTGGGGTAGAGCAGGGGCGAGCTGCTGAGGCTCAGGGCCTGGCCCGAGAAGCAGCTGGGGGAGTCGATGTGCAGCACCGGGGCGGGGCTGGGTGTCAGGCGGGGGGAAGGATGAGAGGAGGCGGCCAGGTCCTGCAGTTTGGAGTAGGGGGGGATCTTGGGTGGCAGGTCGTGGACGGTGATGCAGGAGTCCAGGCTGTTACAGTTGAGCTTGTCCAGGTGCGCCAGACTCGGCGGCCTCCCCAGGGACTTGCTGCTCAGCAGCCTACGAATGAGACATGGGCTCTCAGACAGGGAGGGGACAGTGTGGTGACAGGTGGCAGCTCCGCTGTCCATACATGCAAAATCAGAGTGGTGCTGGACAACGCTCGCAAAACATTCACATAATGAATTATAAGAAAAATTCATATAATTAATACCCATTTACGGCATTTACCATACGCCCTTATCCAGAGCGACTTACAATTAGTAGTTACAGGGACAGTCCCCCCCTGGAGACACTCAGGGTTAAGTGTCTTGCTCAGGGACACGATGGTAGTAAGTGGGGTTCGAACCTGGTTCATAGGCGAGTGTGTTACCCGCTAGGCCATTACCACTGTAGTAACTTAATTTAGAACTGCACTACGACTACTAATCCGTAGCCTCCATTTCCCCTCCTCAGCATCCATTTTCACATCTCTCTCATGAAAGTGAAGTGATTGTCATTGTGATACACAGCAGCACAGCACACGGTGCACACAGTGAAATCTGTCCTCTGCATTTAACCCATCACCCTGAGTGAGCAGTGGGCAGCCATGACAGGCGCCCGGGGAGCAGTGTGTGGGGACGGTGCTTTGCTCAGTGGCACCACAGTGGAACCTTGGCAGCTCGGATTCGAACCGCTTCCTTAACCGCTAGACCCCCGCTGCCCCTTAACCTGACCAGACTAAAATGATAGAAATTGAGCTGTGGGTGGTAGTAGCCTAGTGGGTAACACACTCGCCTATGAACCAGAAGACCCAGGTTCAAACCCCACTTACTACCATCGTGTCCCTGAGCAAGACACTTAACCCTAAATTGCTCCAGGGGGGACTGTCCCTGTAACTACTGATTGTAAGTCGCTCTGGATAAGGGCGTCTGATAAATGCTGTAAATGTAAATGTAAATGAGCCCAAACTTTTTAGAACTAGCACTCTACGATGGACAGAGTACGTGCAGAGCAGGAAGGGCACCGCTGTTCCTACCTCGGCGTCGTGGGCGAGGACAACTCCGGATACTTGCTGGAGCTCAGCCTCCGCATCTTCCCCGCGGCCTCCCCGACGCAGTCCGCCTGCAGGTCCGCCTTCAGGCAGCAGCCCTCCAGGTCGGCCTTGGCCTTGGCGCGCTCCTTCTCCTTCTCCCGGTCCGTCTGGTTCACAGGGCCCAGGCTGGCACACTTCAGCGCGCCCGCTTTCATGCCGACCTGCTCCTTCCCCCTCGCAGAGCCGGAGGGGGGTAGGGGGGGTGTGGCCACAGGAACCGGCTTGAGGGTCAGCAGGCCGGCGTCAATGCTGCTGCTGACGGGGCGAGACGCCGGGCGGCCGGTGAGGCTCATGGCGCTCGATTTGGCCGGGCGGGGCAGGCTGCGGTACTGAATGCTGCTCCGGGCATTGGGGGACATGAATCCGTCCTCACCGCTGGCGTCCAGGCTGTTCTTACGACCCCCTCCCCCGGACACCGGCTTTATAGGGATCCCCGACGTCTTGGGCACTTTGCCCACGGTGGCCGAGCCGCCGGAGATGATGGTGGAGCCCCCTGCTGTCATCACCGTGGCGGTGCCCATGGTCGGTGGGGGTTTCTTGTAGCCGAAGGACCCCCCAGCTGAGGGCTTCACCAGACCCGAGGGGGGTTTGCGGTGCTCCCCGCGGTTTCGACCGGCGTCAGAGCAGGACCTCTGCAGGCCAGAAGTCTTCACGGACAACTTGACTTTATCCGTGGCCTTACAGTCAGTCTTCGGCGCTGCAGAGGGAGGCAGAAAGCACGTTTTATTACAATTACAACTCATAATAAAAACTCTGGTGCTCTCTATAATCAAACTGATTCGTTAGTTAATTACACAACATGGCATTAACCAAGTAATCATTTTTAAGGCAAGAGAGTTAATTAGCTAGTTATCACTCGTAATGATTCCATACAATTCCCATCACCCTAAATGAGATTAAAGTGAGAACTGGTGCAGTGGGATGCCGTGAAACCCGATGCTTTCAAACCACCAGCGTCTGGCGTGCTGAAATATGAGGTCACGGCGGGACGATGTCCGGCCGAGAGACGGGAGAAGACGCTGCGGCGTGGGAGAGCGCCGCAAGCCAGCATAAATCAGCAGCGCCAGCCGATAAGGGGAAGGCACAGCAGCCAAAACACACAGAACAGTGAAGCATGGAGATACCGTGGCCCGTAATCACCACTGTCAGGAAAATGTCATCGTCACCATCAACATGAGCCAGCAAATCAATTAATACCAAACCAGGCCACATAACTGAATCAAATTTGACTCATTTTAATGCCTATAATGCCTATTTTTTTATACTTTACTACAGCAATCGTGACCCAGTATCCAGGATGGTATAGGGTATTTTGCTGAAATACACCCCAATCAAGTTTCTGGCATTTTAAATGTCATTTCCTGTTGTCATTTTCCTGGTGCCCTGTCACCAGACTGTCACCTGGAGCCTGCGTTGAGACTGTGAAGATGTAGATTTGGCCGTGTTTTCAACGGTATGAAGCGGTCCGATCTGCACTCTAGCGGACCCCCATATCCCAACTCGCGGGGTCACACACAGGCCTGCTGATGAACACGGGTCTGCATACCTTCCTCAAACGTACGAGTTTCTGCACGAAACCCCTCACATTTGGTCTCTTTGACTGAAAGCATCTTCAAGTTAAGGCCATGTAAAAATATTGATGAGAAAAATGTAAAGAATGTTGATATCTCCAGAAGGTACCATATCGGATCAGAAGGACAGTAAAAAGAGACACAAACATACCCCCAAAAGGACACAGACTCTTACCCGCCACTTTCAGGACACTTTGCGAGGTGTGAGTGATGGGCGAGGTCACGCCCACCGGAGGGTTGCGGCCCTTCCTGAAGCCCCCCGGCTGGCCCAGGATTTGAGGTTTCCTCAGCTCGCCTCTATCCCCCTTCTCCTGGCTGGAGCCCTCCAGAGGCCGGGACTTCTTCCACCGGCTGGACAACTCCGTCTTCAGGCTGCCCGTGTCGTAGTCGGCGGCGTCCAACTTCCGGCCGGACTTCCCGTCCGCGCTGTACCAGGCCAGGCCGCTCTCCACCAGAGAACGCTTCTCCGCGTCCGTACGGAGCTGCCACACAGAGGTCAAAGGTCAAAGGTCCTCAGCTTAATCAGACAGTCATATCTGAACATCAGACGACTCACGCTGCTGACAGCGAGGGAGATTTATTACGAGCTTTTCTTGCTTTTCAGCTAACGGCTCTGGACTTTGTAAAAGTCGCAGCACTCCAGCAAACAAAGAGGAAATGAAAAGTTCTTTACTCGTTTCAAAGGCCACATGGGATGGAGGGAGAGCTGCAGGGCCCTCACGTTAAAAAAAAACCCTGAAAGAGTGGAACAGGTGTTTGTGCAGCGGGTTCCGTTACACGGGGCTCGCCTCTTCATTGATTTTCAAATTTCCTGCGGTAGACGTTACAGTCTGGAGCAGAAATGTGCCGTGTCAGGGCTGAACCCTGCTGCTGAGGCCACCGTCCACGGTCACCAGCAACTTCATCCCATCAAAAAGCAAAATAATACTCGGAAAACAACTTGTAACCAAGGCATAAATTGATTAGCAGTTAATACAATCATTTTAATTGGGGCGATTCCCTGGAAAATTAAACCAAAATTAAACCAAAAATAATATTTGAACGTTTACTCGTATTAAAAAATGGGTTCTCAGATAATGCGGAACATAATTTAATTTCAATGTATTTAACAAACTGAAGGTTTTGCAGACATTTGAGGCACGGTTACCTCTCGCGATGTAACATTTTTCAGTTTAAATATGTTATATTGAATAGTGCATCAGGCTGAATTAAGATATTCATACGATGCAACACAGTTAAACTCATCAGACCAGGGACATGACGTCTTGTGCATCGCACCATCTCGGTCATTTTAGTTGCATGTATTGGTATTGTATAAACATTATTTTATTGAAGCGTTACACAGTTTTGACGCCCACTATACATTGAAATATTGGTGCATTGGTTTTGTCTGAATGCTTGTAGAGTTTTCAGAATTGTATTGTGGAAGCTGGTTTTAACAAGTGAGACTAGTTATCTGTGTCCTGTGCATCACATGGCAGGTTTTGTATGGCTTTTGTCATACATTTTCATATTGAACGACCCAGTAGTAAAGCATGACAAGTACTACATAAATTGCTCTGACCACTAGTTATGGGAATAAAGTAACTTATGTTATCAAAATGCCCCGTCCATTGAGTGAGCGATTCTTTCTCAGATATGCAGAATTAACTGGGCACCTGGTACCATCACCCCTTCCCAAGCAGCATCGCAGGATGTAAACCCGCCTGGTGTCATCTGATGAGCCTTCTACACCTGACCTTAACAGCTCGAGGGGCGGTTCGAGGGACCGCGGTGCGCCCGAAGAAAGGAAATGTCCTCAGTTTCCTACAGTCCTCAATTTATGGGTCAGGCAGCGTCGTGAACACCCTGGACACTTCAGACTGGACACTGGACAGACAAACGCGAAACAGAGCGGGGGCCATGTCAACCTTGGCCAAAAAAAGCCGCTCATGACCCCGAGCAGAGAGCCACTTGCTGTTCATTTTTCCTCATGATCACAGGATGAGCCGAGCAGGACGATTGCAGTAAAAATCCAGGCCATGGCAACTCATATTACTGCACGTTATGTCTTTGAACTTCCCTCCTACTGCTCAGGAAACATGCTGGACAGACATGAAAAAGAGGCTGAATCTGCAATCTGATTTTCTTTTATGAATTCATTCAACTTTTACCGCCAGGAGCCTGAATGAAGCATGAGCTGTGATTGGCTGTATGGTTTTGTTTGGGGCGTGGCCCTCACCATGACTGACGAGTTGCGTCTGGAGCCCGTGGGCGTGGTGGGCAGGGAGTTGAGGGAGGAGCTTGCGTTGAGGTCCTCGGAACTCAGGTTGTCGGAGCCGTCACTGAGGCCGCTGCTGATGGAGCTGCTCTCATCCCAGCTGTAACACAAAGGAGAACGTTACCACACACACACACACACACACACTCCTCTCAACATCAGGACTCCACCCAGCTCAGACTGACTCCTCCCCAGGACACGCTCCCATAAAGCAACACCTGCACAGTTACACACACATTTACTGGCGCATGTGCAGGTGAGGATAGAGCAGGATAGGACATCTGTCCTATCGTGGTAAAAACCGCACCTTAAAATGAAGCCGGCACTGCGCTTTTATGTGAAGCAACGCAACCGCTTCCATGTGAGCTTTAAGCGTGCGATAATGGCTTAATTGATCCCCCAAATGTCGGCGGGGACCCCCGAGGCATGTCGTCAAGCACCAGAGTAGACCTCCTGCGAGAAGAAACCGGCGCGGCAAGCAGCCGTCCAGCTCGGGACCCGCCATGGTCAGAGCAGCAGGAAGAATAAATTCATCACGAGTGCAGGAGCGGCCGTGGATTTCCAGGAGGCTCTCAGGTACATCATTTTCTACACATGAAGAAATGAGTCCAGTCACGTTTCTTTCTGAAATATTGAGAAATAATATTTACTAACTAAATATATAGAAATAATAAATAAAAAAAAAGACATCTGGCCAATTATCCTTTACAAGATCAATATTCCAGCCACGTTGTGGAAGCCTGCAGGCCCGACATCCTTCCGAGCTCTGGAGCCCGGGCGAGAAGGTCAGACCTTCGTACCTTCAGCAGGACATGAAGGGTTCGAGTCTGGACGTCGGCGTCCTGTAAAGCTCCAGTGGGACGGAGACGCTGCTCCTCATCCGTTAATCCCACACGCACGTCGTCAGGCCAAAATTACTCTGCGGTTTTCCGGAGGGCCAAGACGGCTAATCACAGGTTATGGAGGGACCAGAGTGAAGACATGCCAGTCAGCTGCCAAGTCCCCCTTGCACCATGCCCACTGCATTGTGGGTAAAGAATTCCAAAGACACATGCAGGAATTTACTGGGAACTATGAATCCCTAGTGGGTGCAACGTGGACTACAAACTGCCGAAAACTAAGACATGGATCTTGAAGGTTCGTGTTTACATTGGACATCACAGGGTCCAGCCAGGAAGTTCTCAAGCATGTCAGAAAAGATGCTGGCGCTGAGCCTGAACTGGACTTCACCATGAAACGCTAACATGTGTTTCACACATGCACTCCTCCAAACAAAGTGTGGGTTAGCATGCAACCACCCAACCAACTTCTCACGGGCTGTCGGATGCAGGAACCATGCTGGAGCAACCACGTTCAGCCTGATGCCCTGTCCAGGTAGACGAGGACAACCACTGGGGTGGGTCACCTGAATCATCTTTCACCAAGGACATTTTCACAAAACATTTTACGTCCAAAAACACAATATTCATCACTTAAGGTCAGAAGAAGGACCGACCACCCGCGATATTTCGACTACATAATTTCCACACACATGTAATCTCACCTTCCAACCATGGCATTTCTCACGGTTTTCATCACCGCACATCCAATCAGAACTACTGGACAACTCCCTTCCTGTCCAATCAATCTGCAAAAACTACTACCAGGAGAAAGTTTGCACTATAGCTGTTTCTGGCGGCCTGTCTAAATTTAATTTTTACTCCAGTCTTGGCGTCAAGCTGTCATTTTAGTCTTTATTAGTCTCACGTCCAGACTCATTTTAGTCTAGTCGGGTTTCAGTCGACAAAAGTCTGACCATTTTAGTCTTACTCTAGTCAGAATGATCCATTAATAATTTAGTCTAATTTTGTCAAAGGAAACTGATGACATTAAACAGAAAGGAAATAACGTCTCGTTTTTGTCAAAGAAAATTAACGATATCACAGGATATTTTTTGTAATAGTCACATGACCAGCATTTACGCAGCGGCTCATCTCGTTTCCATCATGTCGTAAAGATTTGCTGGTGATGAAAGTTTGTCTGCACTGGGCAACTTCTATATCACCCATAGAATCAAACTGTACTGAAATGGTGTTTATGGTGAAATTCTTCATGAATACACATTATATTGGTCGTACATTACACATTTTCTGTAATAAAACATATTAATTAATAACCCTTATCACTGTCAGATACAATAAAATCGAAGCCATCTGCATTCTAAAGATGAACCTAATTGTCTCCTTTGAACGTTCTTCCGTAATCCGTGGTGAGGTGATGTTTCAGAGTTCCTCTCTCCTCTGGCCACCAATGGCCATGAAAAGCACCAGCTTTCATTTCAGAATTTCTGTAAACGGCGCATTAGTAATTACGTAATTCGTTTGTGTGAAAGGAGAATAAAATACGTTATTACGTCATATCTGCCAATCCTAGCGTGTTAAAGAAACGTTTAAAATACCATATAGATGATAGAAGCTTGGACGTCCTGGTGCTTGGGGGACATTTCTGGGGACATTTCATCTCCCTGTTGCCTGAGTTACAGTCACATTACTCCATGTCTACAGTATAAGTAGTGCAGCTATAGGATCGCATGTCCCCTGCATATCACATCTGTCTCCACTCAGCACGAAAAATTCCAGAAACCCATACAGACCCGACGTGGACACATTTCCAAAATGACACAGCGTGATAAGAGTTCCGACATCTTTCTGGAGGCGTGAGTGTGCCTGCAATGACGTCCCCGGGGCCACCGGGTGAGAATTGGACCCCTGTTTGGCGTGGCAGCGCTCCAGGCGAGCCGGGTGATTTATGCCTTGGTCCGATTCGCCCAGACGCTGGGGGAGAGGTATGTTTTGGTTTGAAAGATGATGGCGGGGAGGAGACCAGCCCAGGACCGTACAGAACCGCTGGACGTGTCACCCCATAAAACACCCGACTTCCCCTCTGAGAGGCAGAGAGCCTTTGTTGGATTTAAACGACTCAATTAACAGCCCGTGTTCGGGTTTCTTCTCGCATCAGCTTGACCGTGGACCTCATCTGGCTCTTCAGAGGATGTCCCAGAGAGTCATGAATCAGCAGAAGAGCAGACGGGCCAGCCGGCTCTGTAGGACCCTGCTGTAATGGAAGCTGGCCATTTCCAAGCAGAAAACCCCCACAAAACGAAGTTACTTAGTGCTACGAACACGGTCCCCGATGAAACTGGACGATAAAAGAGGTCTTATCCGAGGTCTTTCGTGCTGATTTAATCCCAGACCCAGACTCACCCTACACGGCTTCAGCGCCCCACGCCGACAATGAAGGAGAAGGCGAGCACATCCACAGATATCCACAGATATCCACAGATATCCACAGATGCATGCAGAAAAGCGCGCCGTGTGGCGGGAAGTCGGCGCGTTTACCTGCGGAAAAGCGCGCCGTGTGGCGGGAAGTCGGCGCGTTTACCTGCGGAAAAGCGCGCCGTGTGGCGGGAACAGCCGTCCGCCCATCGCCGAGCCTCCGTTCATCCAGCGTGTGGCGGCGGCGAGGCGGGGACTCCGGTCTCTTTTAAAAGCGCTCCATTTATGGACTTTTACAGCATGCGGGGTTCGAACCCGGGTCTCCCCTGCTACGCCCCACGCCACGTTACTTCTCGTATCACGCTTATGACTCGGGACAAACGAGACCAGACGTGGATTTGGGCTAAACCAGGGGTCAGATGTCAGATCCGCACTAAATACAGAAGAAAGAATAAAAAAAAAGGTCCCTGTTCCGTGTTATCTACACATGGCTTCAATATGCACCTACCAGCCAACCAGAATGCAGCATTCATGCAGAATATGGTGCAAACTGGGGTGCAGCTGGGGAAAATGGGTCTGGTCTCTCAAAAATCACAGATGATGCAGATCGTTACCGAATATTCATTTGATCAATTATCAGCATCTGATAATATAGCTTTATTCAATCTGAAGTGGTCAGTACTTCACACATTGAACACATCTGCTCAGTCTGAGCTGCTCAATGAGGTCCAGATGAAAGGAGGAACCCTGGACGAAGATCTCCTCGTTCCACGCTCCCTGCCGCTCTCGCTGTGCGGCCCAGGCGGTGGATCCCCCCACCCAGTCCTGCTGCGCCAAGGTTAGCAGGCGCAGCACACACATCATTATTATGCGCTCTTCTTGCTACGTGGATAAAGGTGCAGAGGACATCAGTTCTTCTGACCACTGGTTTTCATCAATCAAGATGGAAATCAGTTCGATTTTTGCACGGCTCTGCAGGTTGCTCGAGACCTGAGAATGCACCTCCTCTTCTGCGCATCTGGTGGCTTTCCTGTTTATCCCGAGCTCTGTTTGGAACTCTGATAAACACGGTGACATCTCGCGCGTCACGGCGCAGAAAACACGAGCGGCGGAGACATTTTCAAGCTGTTTCAGACCCACTCTCCCCGCATGAACGTGGGGTGGTCCGGGCATCCGCGACGGTCATAGCCGTGAATAAACAGTGGCCCCAATCCATCCCACCACATAATCAATCCACAACCACGTACTCCCACCCAAAACCTGGATTAAAGAATAAATTGCATTTCAAAAAAGCAAGTGATGTTTGAGGGTACCGGGTTGCTACTACCCACATTTTTCATTCGAAGCCCCCTCGTATTCTTCACCACGTTTGCACACAACAATGTAGAATAATGCAGCAAATGCATTTTTGCCACCGCATTCTGGCCACCGCACACAAACACACACACACACGCACACACATCTTCCTGAAAACGACAATCATTTTCCCAGAAGTGTCTTTCTTTCTGCCAAATCCATCTGGAGTGTACTTCTCCCTCAGGGATGGTCGAATACAAAAACATTGCATTCATGAATTTTATCTGACTTCCTTTTATTACCATTAAAATGTAAAAAAAAGACCAAAAGCAAACTTTTCAAAGCAGACACACAGACATGTGTAATAACCACCCAGTACTACTGCGATTGCATGCGAACCCGGACACCCCGGTGTGCCTCTCTACAAGGCTGGCACATGAATGCACATGAAACACTTTAAAAAAAACACCACAGACTAAAACACAGTTTTAGACCCAGTTGGGCAGTGATGCAGTTACAAGATCCCTCCAGCAGGAGGCGTACATGACAACGGGAAGGACCAATACCACTACACAGCACACGGTGACACGGTGAAACGTGTCCTCTGTATTTAACCATCACCCTTGGTGAGCAGTGGGCACCATGACAGGCGCCCGGGGAGCAGTGTGTGGGGACGGGACCTTCATCAAGGGTACCTCAGTGGCACCTTGGTGGCTCGGGATTCGAACCCCCAACAGCTTCCTTACCTGTTAGGCCACCACTGCCACCTTAACCCACATGCTTAAGACACTTTTAATTTGGCCAACAACAAACCTCATTTAGCATTTAAACCCCCTCAGGCCCATTAAATTGAGGTTAATTAACATAAAATACCTTTTTATCTGACTTATCTTTTCTGAGGGCTGAAGCTCCCTTTAATAAAGTCGCTAATCAAATCCCATATTTCCCTGTTCAGCGTTGGGATTTAGATCACGCCACAGAATATGAATGGGCCCTCTTGGCCATGGTGGAAACCAGAACATTAACCACGCCGTGCTTGATTTACAGCCACATTCTGGATTGTCATCACGCTGTGGGACCCCGGCCCTCCTGAACTTTAAATCACATGCAGACACCCCGACATTCCGGACGAGTCATCCAGAGACTGCGAGCTTCACAGCTGTGATGAGATTCCATGACAGTTCATCCGGCCAAGCCCAACCCTCTGCACCTACAGCAAGCCTATCTGAAATAAAACAGGCGGCACTGCTACTCCTCGCCATGACGAGACCCACCATGACCCGCCTTTCTGGAATCCCTGCGGAAGAAGGCCAGCATGGGGCGTGCAGATGTCTTCTGGCCTCTGCAGCTGAGAGACACGTGGCAGAGCGGGACAATTTTTATAGGCCGACGAGATGCCAACACACCGTAAAGTGAGCGAGCTGGAGACCATGTGGTCTTCTCAGCTCACCTGTAGTTGTATCTTCATATCTGTAACTACATTCTCACTCCTGCAGAATAGTCTGGTCTAGAGCCCGACCCGACACAATGACCCCACGTCAGGAGACGGGGGTTTAATACATAGTACACAGGACAGGGGAAACATCACCACACTATGACCCCACGTCAGGAGACGGGGGTTTAATACATAGTACACAGGACAGGGGAAACATCACCACACAATGACCCCACATCAGGAGACGGGGGTTTAATACATAGTACACAGGACAGGGGAAACATCACCACACAATGACCCCACATCAGGAGACGGGGGTTTAATACATAGTACACAGGACAGGGGAAACATCACCACACTATGACCCCACGTCAGGAGACGGGGGTTTAATACATAGTACACAGGACAGGGGAAACATCACCACACTATGACCCCACGTCAGGAGACGGGGGTTTAATACATAGTACACAGGACAGGGGAAACATCACCACACTATGACCCCACGTCAGGAGACGGGGGTTTAATACATAGTACACAGGACAGGGGAAACATCACCACACTATGACCCCACGTCAGGAGACGGGGGTTTAATACATAGTACACAGGACAGGGGAAACATCACCACACTATGACCCCACGTCAGGAGACGGGGGTTTAATACATAGTACACAGGACAGGGGAAACATCACCACACAATGACCCCACATCAGGAGACGGGGGTTTAATACATAGTACACAGGACAGGGGAAACATTTACATTTACATTTACATTTACGGCATTTGGCAGACGCCCTTATCCAGAGCGACTTACAACGTGCTTTCAAGTTAACAACGTGCTTTCAAGTTAAACATCACCACACAATGACCCCACGTCAGGAGACGGGGGTTTAATACATAGTACACAGGACAGACCACACAATGACCTGACGGCGAACAGACAATAACAGGATAGTTTTATACAATGATACACAGGTGATAACAATCAGGGAACATTACACAAGACCAACATGAAACTCTGGTCTGAACTCTGGACCTGGAGTAGCCATGACAATATATATATACATACACAAACACACACACATACATACACACCATTAGTGTACACATATTATTAATCTAGTTATGAACTGGACAGTCATTATCATGTGTTGGTTTCCTCCAGAGAACACAAAAGGAACCCGTCGATACATGGAACACACTCAGCTACACACACACACCCACCCTCACACACACACTCAGCAACTGCAATAATAAAATGACCAGGTCCCTTTGCTGTACTAATATCTAGTCTACATTCTGTGGCCGAAATGTCTACACACACGTCAGCACGCTCTGGTCCGTCACCCTCCATCTCTCCTGCCGGAGATCAGCCGCGTCCCGCTTACAAAAAGGCTGCGCGGTTACCATGGTGATGACACGACTGGAGTCTGAGGCTCCATGTTTGTCTTATGCCATTAAGACGATGGGCCGGCGACTGATTTTCGGAACGCTGCGAGCCGTGCAGGGAAACGAGACATCAGAAATAAGACCACTGTTCCACGCCCACCCCACCCGCACAAGTCTCCACCCCCTTTCAGTTCTTTCCCGACTCCCAGCCGCCTACACTGGAATCCTCCTAACACACACTAACACACTGACACACAGCGCGGCGAGCATCAGTGGGTCAGAGCGCGGGAGCGGAGGAGGAGGGGTTGCCATGGAAACACCTCTCAACCCAAGTCCTTCATGCTTTGACAGCGCCGGTGCAGCGGCGGTCGCCATCTTTCCGAGCCGATCCTTCCGAACGCCATTTAAAGGGCATTAGGACAATTAGAGGAGGGACGGCAGCAGGGTGTGGTTCTGTGCTCACGTCATCGCACCCCATCGATCAAGACAGCAGATTCACCGCCATCCAGCCCGAACGAGAGGCAGCCGTTTGGTTTGTCTGGGCTTTGTTTGGTCTGGAGGTTCATTATCAAATCTTGTGTTTTAAAACATTCACAATAGGACGATTGAAAATGTGACCCCACGTTATGAAACACACGCCTTTGCAGTTGCTTTGCTGGCCACCAAAGTTCATTGTGCTCTTGGGCCAGCAGCCGATCAATACTCATTATTGGCAAAACCCCGGCGATCCTGTTCATGCCTCCCATTTCTGGAGAAATCCGGTGGATCCGCTCTCTTTCAGTCCGGCGGCAGTGAAGGATAGCAGCTGAAAATAATCGAGAGGCTTTTTTTCCTCCACCTGCTCCTTGGCTGGTTACCATGGCTACAGAAAGAGGATCTCACAGAGCGGAGCGTCTCCTGGAAACGGCGCACCGGCGGCCTCGGTTCTGATGGCCCACAGCGGGGACCGAGTGGTTACCTTGGCCGCGGTCTGGTCAACCTCGCGCTCCGGTGGCGGACATGTCCGGTCGGAGCAGCGCTGCTAACATGTTAGCGTGGCCTAACGCGAGATTGCTAAACATGCCGGCTTGGAAAAAGGGTCCCGCTGGTGTCCGTTGTGAAGGCATCTCGGACCTTTTCAGTACAAATGGCCGACCTTTAACTGCCTGCAGTTCACTGGGGTCCTGGCATGGACGAGAGAAGGTTGCTTTACACATGAAATTTCCACCATCGGGCCAGATTATGATCTTTTGGGCCAGGATGGGACCCTTGATGCAAACTAGCATGAATGATCATTTTGTTTTCCCCCACCCACAGCCCTGTGTCGAGTCTAGGCCAAGTTCATTTAGCCCTTTAATCTACTCAGGTCCAATGAAGTGGCAATAAAAATCCCCCAACTTCTGCATTTTAATCTCTCTTTATGGCGCTAGTAGCCTAGCGGGTGTCAAACATGACTATCAATCAGCCGGCCTGTAAAGGTCCACACTTACGATCACCGTGTCCCACTGTTGCCCCATGGGAAAAAGGCACGTCAGATAAATGGAAAGTAATGTTTACAACTGCAGCGTTACTTGATTAATTAAACTTGTAGAGAGGTAATAATTCTGGTTAGATGGTGGCCGGCTCTGGCCAGGAAATTCGAAATTCCTTCTCCTCTCCTCTCTGTCGCTCTGCTATCCATCTCACTCTTCCTAATTTTTTCCCCTCCATTATCTCCCTCTGACCTTCCCGTGCCTGGCACACGGAGACATTTGTTCTCCTTCTGATCTCAGTCTCATTATCCACTGGCAGGCAGAGGCTGGAGGACTGGCCTAGATTCATGTGGCAACTCCCCACACGCCTCCAGAGATAAAAAA